>NC_044314.2:46854572-46857072 GCF_007474595.2 Lynx canadensis
CCACTCCCTGGAGACAACAAACAGCTTCACTGTAGCCACCTGACCAGGGTGGAGAGATATAAAAAGCTAATATGTTATCTCTGCAGTGATTCCTGAGTCCCCCTCCTCATGGGGGGGGGGGGGAGGGGACTGTCGCAAAGAAGTGTTCATCCCAAAAATGTCCTCTGATGTTGGCACAGAAAATAATTGGTAATCTGATTTTCTTGCTCTCGGAAATTCTGAAGAGGTAGGCATATAGGTTGGCATTTGTGTTTTAAATTTATTGGCGCAATACTTGTGATGTTGTTTCACAAAAAAAAAAAAAAAAAAAAAAAAGAATCAAGTTGACATGATCGCTTCCAAAACATAAAAATGAAATTCTTTTTTTAAAAAAATGTTAACTCTAGAGTTAATTAGTTCTCTGTAATTTCACTGTTTCAGAAAACATACCTTTTGCTCAGTAAAATGAAAGCCATGAATCTTAGACTGTGAGAGTAATGATATTATACAGAGTATTATCACTGAAGTAGGGAGACAAAGAAGACAAGAATTATTGAATTAGATTTAAAAACTGGCTTAATAGTATGACAAAACATTTCCAGTGTTTAAAGTGGATGTCCTTATGTTGAAGAACTAGGGCTGTAAAATGACTGATTTTTTTCCTTGAAATTTCTTTCCTTTTTTTCCCTTAATGCTATTGCATCATTTCTTTTTATATTTTTTCCCCTCCATTTTATCTCTTGTTTCCACCTGCAGCCAATTTTCAATTATCCCCACTCATGCTAGTGAGCATGAATAATCTGAAGCACTTCATACAGATGAAATTTATAAAACACCCACATGGCGTCATCCATCGAAGCTGCGTGTAGAGTTCTTCCAGACCAAAGACAGAAGGGCACCAAGAATGGTCACGTTAAGATGGTCATGTAACAAGGAAACCTTGTCCCAGAGTTCATTCCCTAAGAGAAGGAGGCCTTAAGGAAGGTTGGCTACAGAGGACTTCAGCGGGGATTGGAGGGAGCCAGGCTTGGGGTGGAATGTCTGATGAGGAAAAGGTGTCCAGGTCGGGGGTATTATGCACAGTTCGAGTGACATGTGAAGATAACCAGGAGGTGACTGCCTACCAGCCCCCTTGGGGGCTCATCATACCAGCACCTATCCCCCGATTAACCTGAGAGTTCCATCAGCCATGGAAATTAGCCCAGGCCCACTAGCCCTGGGCCTGGAAGAAATCCAGCTGTGGGAATGTACATATTTTAATAAAAATTGAATATATGTCCCACAGTATCACCCTAGGACTCAGGTTTATCATCCTTGCTGGCATCTAATGCATTATTGCTAAGGTAGTGAATCCTGTAAATTTGGGAAAGAGTACGGAATATTTTGAGGCAAGATTTTTGTAAAAACCCGTTTGCGTACTTCAGCTACATGGGTGGAAAAGATGCAAGTAAAAAGCACCGTGTGGCTTCAGTTCCTTGGGATTTTTATTCACACAACTTTAGCAGGAGATCTGCTTAATCGCGGTGGGTTTTCTATGTAAGAGTGTATACTGCATGCTGCATCCTAGAGTAAGCTTCATAATTCATGGTGAAAACTCGGTTCCGATGACTGCGTAACCCAGAAAAGATAGCTGAGGCTTTAGGGAAGATTTAGGGGTAGACGGGACATGCTACTACGAAGAATGGAAATGGAAGTACAGGAACTCTCTTTCCATTTATATTTGAAATTTTTGTTTAGCATGTCAGCTTCCTACACATTCTCTTTCATGTCTTATCTGCTCTAAAACGCACTTAGTAATGTCTATCACCCCAGTACCTGGGTGCTTAGGTACTAAAAAGTGCTTTAAGAATGCAATCTGAAGACTGATAAAGCAGGTCTGTTTAGCTCAGGGGAAAGAAAAGCTAAGTGGGGATTTAGTAGAAGGGAATAATATTCCTAAAAGGAAATCAGTTTGATGCCAGTAAGCTTTTTGAAGTAGAAACTAATTTGAAAGCATAGAGGTCATGGCTGAAATGGAGGACAGGACTGGACTGTCACATTCGAGCAATTTGAAGGGAAGGTTCTTCAAACACAGTGAATGGAATATAGAATAGCTTGCCAAAGTCAGCAGTGGAAATAGGCTCAGGGCGCTAGATGAATTTTTGGAGAGTAGGGACCACTGCGGTGGAGCCACAGGCAACAATTTAGAGCGATCCTAGGAGGTATGGCAAATGTGTCTGTTGGGTGTCTGCTATAATTTCAGGCCGTAATGGGTGTGTGGTTTTCTCCTTATACTTTACAGGTTCCGGTGTACCTACATTATCACTCTCTAAGTTTGAGTTTTGATACCATGAAGCAATGAATAATCTTTCCTATTAAAACGAATAATGCATGCACACTTCACCTTGTCGCACCCCCACTCCCACTAAAAAAAAAAAAAAAGGAAATGGCAGGAACCATACGATATGGTGTATGTCAACTTCTATGCTGCAATACTTGAGGGAAAATAAAGAATGTAATACTATTTATTACAGGGAGACAA
>NC_044314.2:47167072-47264572 GCF_007474595.2 Lynx canadensis
AATCAGGAAAATGCACATTAAAGCAATGAGGTGGGGGGCACCTGGGTGGCTCAGTCAGTTGAGTGTAGACTACATTTCTGCTCTAGTCATGATCTCAGCATCGTGGGATCGAGACCCGTGTCAGGCTCCGCACTAAATGTGGAACCTGCTTGAGATTCTCTCTCCGTCCTTCTGCCTCTCTCCTCCTCTCTCTCTCAAAAATTTTTTAAAAAAACACATTTTTTTAAAAAAGGCAATGAGGTGATACAACTTTTTGCTAATAAGTAAACAAAAAATAATATTAGTAATAGCCAACACTGGAAAGAGGAGGGTAATGTCTTAAATCTATATGCCTCTATATTTTTTAACTGATTGTATTCCTGTATTTTATGAATTTAAAGAAACTAAGTTAAGAAATAAATACAACAAAACAAAAATTAAGACTAGAGGAAAGCAAAAAAGAAAATAAAGGAAGTGATAGAGAGAACAGAGAGAAGGAGGCCACAGCAATGGGGTAGTCTTTGGCAAATGTGAGCAGAGAGAAATTGCCAGTGACGCAGTAGCCATAGAATCTTTATGAACATGAACATACACAATCCAATTCTAAATGTTTTCATGTCTCTTATACAAAACCTCTCCTTCGGTAGGAGACTCACAAAGGTTTTGTGCAGTTGTTCTTAGAGCAGTGGGAACAGAGGAAAGGAGAAACCCTAGATTGGAGATGCCAGCAGGTGGGAGTCAAGGAAGGGCAAAAGCTCAGAACCAGACTGACTATGAGAACCCCAGGCTCCTAGGGATTTACAGGCATCTTGAGGAATGCTCTGCAATGGCCACAGAACACAGGAGAGGAATTTGTGGCAATTTTAGCTAAATCTCAAAAACCCAAATGAACTCAACTAGTATCTTAGTGACAAGTAGTTATATTAGAACTTCAGGATGCCCCGTTCCACACTGTATCTTTCAGATGATTTTTTTCATTTCTGCTTTAATCTACTATGTATTGAAGTTCTGTTTTAATGCTCAGTGGGTGATCTTCTTTCCACCAAGTCCTTGGGCTACACCTCCCAATTGTCCTTATGTACCAATCATAGGCAGGGAGTGCAAACATTTGCCATAACTAATAGCTCTTATATCTGCTTCCTGTAGGGCCAAAATCTTTGGCAAATTAATAAGGTCACTTAAGGTACATATCTCACTGGTACCTTCAGTTATTATTTGGATCTTTAAATTCTGCAAATGGAAACAATACCTGGTGTTAATATAGCATCTCATAGAAAAAGAGTTTGCCGTGCACTACAACATAGTAGTTTGGTGCCTTTCTAGGTTGATATGTGACAAGATTATATTGCAAGTGCAATACAGGGTACTAGAAGTATAAAGAGAACACACCATTGTGCACCTGCCTGAAAACTGGCAATGATCCATAGTTTGAGAGATAACATCCAACTCAATCAGGGTGTTACAGCACAGTAGATGCTCCAAGTGCCCAGGAATACAGCCCAGAGGTGGCCAAACTTATGTAGGCTGTGCTGGTTGGTACTCCTTGTGTTGGATCCTTTCCACTAGCTCCCATTGGCTCCATTCCATTCTCCCCACTTTTCTGTACCCCTATAGACTGACCCTTAAAAACTGTATCACCTGGGCTCACATAACCTCTGGTTGCTGGTCAGGTTTCTATAGGAGGCACATTCGGGATACTGGTTAGAAAGAGAGGGAGGGACAGAGAGGGGTCTGGGCATTTCTTGTCTGTTCCCTCTTTCCTTTGGCAGTACAACCTTGGCTGGGGCTATATCTCTTTTTCCTGTGACTTCTCTCCAGGGCTCACACTCTCCACAGGGTCCCAGTGACACCATATCTCTTCTGGTCTCATCACACGTAGGGGTGGTAAAAGCTTCCAGCCATCTCTAGTCTCTGATGTCTCAGCCCCTGGTTTGTTCTCTCTACCTGCTCATATCAGTCAGTGGTGTCCTCATGAAACCTATTCGGTTAACCATCTGAGTAGAAATCCTGACAGACCTTGATTGATCCATACTGAAACAAAGATCTATTTCTCACCTGTGCTTTCTGTCCATCATGGGTTAGCAGTCAGCTGTGTTCAGGGTCTAAGGTTGATGGACACTCTGACCCCCGTACCCTTTCTTCTCACAGTCTATTGGCCACTAAAAGTCACGTTTCTAGCTCTACCTGATTGCGGGTGGCTGGAAAATGTAGAGGACTACATGGGTATTTGGTGAACAATAAATGTCCCCCTACCCCAGGGCCAAAACAAGGTGTGGCCATTCTCACTCTGCAGGGGTGGGGTGGGGGGTATGGAGCAGTAGCGATTTAAAGGATCTCTTCAGGGATCTGGAGAAACACGGTTCAGAAATCTGCAATATTCTAACAATGTTCATGAGCACATGTTTCCGTGTGTTATAAGAGATATAACTCCAGCTGTGATGTGTCAATAACCAGTAATGATAGCTTCTACAAAACCATTTTCCAGACCTGTGGGTTCTGTGGATTTTGAATTTTTGAAGATGATACTAGGCGCTTGCTTAATATTGCTGGGAAGCTTTCCGTCTCAAAAATAAACATCCCTTACTTCATAATTTTGCTTGGGAATAGCCCTGATTATATTCTTCCAGTTATTATTCTCACCAGCCACTACAACTCTTTGGGGGGTGATAATCCTGGGTACAGACAGGTATAGTAGGCCTGAGATGACTTTATGTAATGGAGAAACTATCCCTATAGACTCGTATCATCTCTCTACCCCCAAGGAACCACCTAAAGGAAAAGAATTGAGTTTACTCTGTTTTCCACAAAAAGAGAGATTTTAGTACAGCTTAGCAGTTACAATTATGGGATCTCAAATATTCATGCAGTTATTCAGTAAATATTTATTGAGCTCCTAGTAGATGTCAAATGTCAAGCAAAACTTGAGATATTGAAAATACAGCACCAAACAAGCAGGCATAGTCCTCCCCAACTTGCTTTCCTGGGAAAGACACAGGCGTTAAATAATGAATCACACAATAACTTTTTTTGTGCCACAGATGTGACAAAACCTACAAGAAGAATTGTAAAAATGGGATGAGCAAGTTAAGGGGATCTTCCCAAGACCAGGAGTTTAGAAAGAGGTGGTGACTGGGGTGCTTGGTGACTTCTAGCCTGGAATGACCCTGTTGTTCAGACAGTCTAGAAAGGAGAGGAAGAGATAAGAGTTGGAGTGGTCTCATCTCTCCAGAGGAAGGAGAGGGAGGGGATAAAGTGGTCTTATCTCTCCCACAGAGCTAGAGTAGAAAACACACACCTTCTGGGTCTAAAGCCTTAGCCTATAGTTAACTACTAGAATTTCCCAAACTGGAAAAAAATAATAATAATTCTAGCAATTTCATGGCCAAGGTCTAACCAATAGATCTCCCAACCAATGTTGCTTGAACTGAGCACTTGGGCAGGCCCAGCATGTCAGACTGGCCAGTAGGGCAGCGCACTGGAAATCGGTTTACCTGAGAGACCAGGTCCCTAGTGTTCTGAAAAGCCCTTAAGGGAAGAGGGGCTCAGACAGGTAAGTTCTTCTCCCCCCTCCTCCCCCCGATAGTAAATCTTTGATTGTTGTAAGAGAGAGGTGAGTACTTAGTGGAAAGAAGAATCAGAAATAAAAAGTGAAGTTTTTATTTTCTACCAAAACCTTTCATCAGGGCCCCTGTAGACCGGAGTATGGCAAAGCATCATAGAAAAAGAGAGAGAGGCAGCATGCCCTTCTAAAGCAGGGAGAGGACACAGCACAGCCGGGGCATTGCGATGGCCTGTGGTGGCCGTGCCCAGCAGCCATGGCAGAGCCCACAGCACCGGGGCCCCGTCAGGGCAACTCACCTGCTGCTCAAGTCATTGACAAGGCAGGTCCACGCGCCTTGGCAGGCAGCAGAAATCTCAGCAGCCGATATCAACGAAGGGGGCCAGAGCAGATGAGAAAAAAAATTGATGGACACCACCTGGTAGCTGACAGTAGTTATTCATGAGCACATGAGCGAAACCCCCTGAGAACTCCCAGGAATAATTTGAAGGGACTTTGTGAGGCACTGGATAACCTGCAATAGTAAGTGAAGTGAATGCCAGCAAAACACAGGTAATTAGTAGAGAAGAAAGCGGATGACAATTTCTTTTGGTAACTTCACAAAGCACCTCTGGGTGAGCATTGTGGAGTGATAGGGTTTCAGCTATCCAGACACCTACTGCAAAGACAAATTGGCAAGCCAAAATTTTCAAATCATTTTTTGGAGAGTGACAGGGGAAATTTTCTCCTGTACAAGGCAGAAAAAGGCCAAATGACAGAAAAACCAGTTAAGAATCTAAAAAGAGGGAGGGAGAGACCATAGAATGAACCATAAAAAAAAAAAAAAAAAAAAAAAAGCCAGATGCCAGAATTTAAGGAAAGGAGAAACATCAACAAATAAAGACAATGAACTTTCGGAGACCCATTTTAACCAGCTCTTGGGTTTAGCGGGAAGACTGAAAATGGGAAGAAAGGCTGAAAGACAAAGGAATTGGGAGGAGCTGGACGCTCTTCAAGCAGACAGACCTGCAGGCATGGGGACAGGCCAGACCAAGGTGTGAGGGGACCGGAAGACAGCAAGATGCCAAGTTGGCTGAACACAGATCCCTGCAGAGACATCAGAGGCAAATGGGGCCAGATTGCTACAGAGGAGCTTAAAGAAATAGGAGGATTATATGGAGATGAAAGAGAGAGAGAGAGAGAGAGATTTTAAAGAAAACTTCCCAGAAAAAAGCTTTCCCTGGAAAAGCTCAGCTGAGACCTTTCAAACATGGACTGACCCTGAGGCCACATGAGATGGGGATCCCAGCCCCCTTCCCACCAGTCCCCAGCTCCATGGAGCTGGAGTGAGGCTTGCTGCTCTAGAGACCAGAATCCTGCCCACCCCCGCCCCACCCCCAGTCATGGTCACAGGACAAGCATCAGCTCCCGCCTTGGGCACAAGCTGCTCCCTGCCCTTCTGAGGGGAAGAGCTCCTAACTGCAAGCAACAGAAATCCACTGTGGCCCAGTTAACACAAAGTTACACAGGTCAGTTCACACAAACCCTAAAACACCCAGAGAATCAGATTTGGGGGATGGTGGCCAAAATCCTGCCACAGAACCCTTTCAAGAGGTGCTCTGCTACTGTCACCAGGTCCAGACACTGGGGCCGGTCCCACCAAGACTCCAGGCTGCTGGCCACGAGCAGCCTGGGACCAGAGAGAGGGTCTTCAAGTCCCCCTAACTCCAGAGTGGGCGGCATCCGTGTCCTAGCCACAGGGGAGCCTGGGCAAGCAAGTGTTTGGCACTTGCTACTTCAGGGGGCAGCTCTGCCTCCCAGGAAGCTCTGGGAGGGGGTGGCTCTCCAAACAGAGGACGGTCTGGTCCTTCAGACATGGAGGGGCTGAGTGAGGAGGGCTCTAAGGCTGGGCCTGCTGATGAGCAGCCTCACTGTGATGGCAAAGATCGTGCCCATCTTGTCCTTTACCATGCCCAGGCTCTGCACACCTAGTCCCCACCCCTCCACCCCTGGTAATCAGCACTTGTGCCTCTCTTCACTGCTTGGTTTAGAGGGAGGCCTTACTAGCAGCTGAGCAGTGCTGCCCACAGTAGCAGGGAGGATGCAGGAGAGGGTGAGGGAGGGCGAGGGAGGGCGGGGAGTGGGGAAAGAAGCTGTCTCTCCTCTGTGCCCAGGAGGGCCTGTGGCTTCTGCCCTCCCTAGCTTGAAGGGGAGGAAACAGGCTCTGCGAACGTTCCCCAAAGTACAACTGTCCATCTGTTACACTTGGATGTAATGGGGGTGTTCTCTTTTTTTTTTTCTTTAATCATTTTGCTACATTTTAGTGGTAGCTTCCATGCTGTTTAAGCAGGTAATCATCTATTCCTTAAAAACCCTGGCACGATTTATCAGAGAGGCTGCTTGGCTTTCTAATGAGTGATCATAATAGCTGTGCTTGCTGATGGCTCCTTTTTCGTTTTCAGATTTATCAAGGTCTGATTTAATTGCCGTAAACAAGGAAAAACAAGATCAAATTAACAGATGAAATCATAGGGTTTGGAGCTGATACATATTAATGAGCTCTTACTTTTGTGATCTGGCTAATAATGACCCCACACCTTGATGAAATTAGCCAAAAGGAAAACAAACATATCAGGGCACTGCAGTGCTTGGATGCTTGTAGGCTGGGAAGCCACCAGATAGAGAGAAGCTTCCTTGGTGAGCCAGAGGGGGTGGGGAGCAGGGTCTACAGGACAAAGGGCCTCCTCTGCCCCATGCCTGAGCCCATATCCTGTTTCATCTGGATGGTGCCCGCCCTTCCTGTGAGCAGCCCAGCACTGCCCACTCCCCGGGCCGCTCAAACACCCAAGCAAGCCCCCTTGGGAGTGCCCCAATCTGAGAAATCAGACACAATATAAGCCACTCCTCGGTGGAATTCTCTTCAGTCCTTTTAACAGGCTTGAAGTATTTTACATCCATAGGAAAACCACCTTTGAATTAGTGGTTTTGTTCTCTGAATTGTGCTTTGTATTTGCTCTAATCAAATTCCCTCTCACCCAGATAAGCATTAAATGTGGATCACATCAGAGGCAAACACTTGCAACTCCCAGCCTGCTCCTCTCGGAGAGGAGAACTTGCCTTTGTTATGGAAATGTTTCTCCAGAGTGAGCCGAGTCTGGGAAGCAGGCACCAGCCAAACACACCCTTTCTGCCTCTGTTTTTCAGCACCTTCCAGCCCAAGACTTTAGCCTGGAGTCCTATTTGGGACCAGAGTTCTATTTCTACAGAAACACACACAGTCAGATGTTTTGACAAGCACCTGGGTGGTAGAATTGTGAAGTGGTTAAGGATGCCAGTTTGGAATCTGAGAATTAGGGCCCACCTCCCTGTCCCACCCCTCCAGCTGGTGACTTCAGATAAGTCAGTTAACCTCACTAAGCCTCGCTTTCCACATCTGTACAATGGAGGTAACAAATATATTTACCTTCAAGAGTTGTTGAGAATGGAAGGAGGTAACATCTATAAAGCACACAGTACGGTTCTTAACAGATAATACACCCTTAAAAGTTATTTCACTGCATGTGTTTTTCCCCCATTTTATCATTAAATTTCTAAATAAGCATTCTTGATATAGATTTCCATGTTCCTGGTGATGATGTAGAACAGTGGTTGGCAAGGGTGGGGGGGGGGGTGGGAATCCTCAGACTAGTAGCATTAGCATCTTATTTAGAGAACGTGCTAGAAAAACAAATTCTCAAGTCCTACTCTAGGGGTTGGGCCCAGAAACATGCATTTCCATAACACTGTGGGACATTTGGGCACATACATACTCCAGTTTGAGAGCCATTGGTGTGAGGAGAGTATGGTATAGGGAACTTCTCTTAGAGTAAATGTTACCCTATGAAGTTCACCTACCCAAAGCTCTCCTTTTTAATTTGTTGGCTGTTGCTATTTTTATTTATTGGGTTGGTATTTACAAAAGTGACTTCAGCTGGCTTATGGTGAAAGTGATAGCAAGCATGAAAATGAAATGAGCCATATTCAGCCTCCCTTCTCTGAGCTTTTCCAAAACCAAGTTTCAGAGACAAGTTTTAAAACTGTGTGTTCCATTTTGGTACCAAAGAAAAGAATCACTGAATCACAACTTCAACAGAAGAGGCTAAGTCTCTGGATAAATCAAAAAGACAAGAAGCTATCTTCTCTTGACTATGTTGGGGTTTAAGAGAAAAAGCCATGGAAAATTTAAAACTTTATTCCAAATGTTCCACAACACTAAAGATAAACAATGGGGGCAAGTGCAATGTTTTTTTAATGATAAAACTACACTCTAAGGTTATAGACCTTTTGTGGGGTTTATGTGCACAAAAGATAGGTATTTATAAATTTTTTTTTAACATTTATTTATTTTTGAGAGAGAGAGAGAGAGAGAGAGACAGAGCATGAGCAGGGGAGGGGCAGAGAGAGAGGGAAACACAGAATCCGAGGCAGGCTCCAGGCTCCGAGCGGTGAGCACAGAGCCGGACATGGGGCTCAAACTCACAAACCGCAAGATCATGCCCCTAGCTGAGTCGGACGCTCAACGGACTGAGCCACCCCGGCGCCCCAAGATAGGCATTTATAAATGGATCACATTTACCAATAAGGCTCAAAATACAAAAGTTCATGCTGTATATACATAACTGTACTATTTTAGGTGCAAGAAGATTTATAAGCTACAATCTTGAGAACTAGCATTTTGCCTTAAGCTGTGATTTTGATCTCAATATGCTCTAATTTTAAGTCTTTTGCTTTAGATATTGTGTTATTATTACTGTTAAGATAATATGTGAATCTTTATCTTAATAATTAGGCAAAATTAACGCTTTCTTTTCTTCTCAGAAAGTGCTGTGGAGCCCGAGGCAGCCAATGCCACTCTGGAGCTATCTGCAGATTTTACATCTTGAATTACTTGTACCCAACACTTGTAGCAAAAGCTCCTTTCAGGGAAGTTTGGCAACAATTACATTCCCTCACCAGGGTCTGACATCTGTCAATTCTATTACACTGTATGAGCTGTGACTGCTTTATGCAGGCAAATTGTGGCTAGCAGAGTAGGCCACATTACTGCATAGTCCCATCTCTTGGATTTAGAATCCTTTAAAGATTAGAATTTCTCTGGCTTGCAGAACAATGTGCATAAAAACTAGGTAATAATTCCATAAAAGGCATTCTTCCTTCCATCTATATAGTCATTGAAAGCATTTCTTTTTCCTGATGGCTTCAGTCTGTAGCAGGATTATTATTTTAACTTAATTTCTCTACGTATTTTGGAATTTCTTTTAACTGCAATTTTTAATGTTATAACTATATGCCAATACAATACAACTATGTACCCAACAGCAATATCCTGAATACATAAATTAGTTCATGGCTAGGCTTTTATTAACTGGGAAATCCTGTTGGTTTGGCTTCAGAGTTATTAAAATAACAACAACAACATCAACAAGAGTCAGTGATGGCATAGCCATGGTTCGCTCCTGTCCCTAGGACACAGGGAAATAAGAATTAAGCTGAAGAAGACCCATAGATAGGTATTTAGGCCCATGTAGTCCTCAACTAGGGACTCAGTTAGTGAGGAGCAGTAGAAAGAAAGAAAGGGTGAACAGTGATGAGTCATTAACGATAAACACAAGAATACCAGGCAAGGCTACAGATTGTGTCCTTCTACAGGGCTGATTTAAGAGGTGGGAAAACAGGTCAATTATCTCACAACCTTCCCCTTCTACCCCGAGTTAGCTTTTTTCTTCCCTTTGTTAGACATAAGAGGCAGAAAATGCTTCAGTTAAGTATGGGGATGGCAGAATCAGGGAGACACAGATCCAAATCTTGGTTTGTTCTGTCAGTTATTGGCTGTGCCCTGTTGGGCAAGTGATTCGACTTCTCCAGGCTTCCCATTTGCCATCAGTCCAGGTGAGATAGCAATAACACCTACTACAGGTGAGCATTTAGTAAGTGTCACCTTGACATAGAGTAGGTGCTCAATTAATACCATGTTTCTTCCGTGGGCCCTACTCTCAGTTATGAATGAAGTCGGCAGTGCTAGAAGAAATGCAAAGCAGAGATTTGCTGATTGTTTCTTTATTTTTCTCCATAACCTTGTTATGTGCTTTTCTGGTTATTTTTTCTCTTCTTTTCTTTACTGCATCATGTTGGCTGTGGTAGGCAGCATAATGGCCCTCCAAAGATTTCCATGTCCTTATCCCGAGAAGCTGTGAATATGTTACTTTACATGGTGAAAAACCTTTGCAGATATGATTAAGGTGAAGATTTGGAGATGGAGAAATTATCCTGGATTATCTGGGCAGGCCCCATGAAATCACAAGCATCCTTATAAGAGGGGCACAGGAGGGTCAGTCAGGAGAGATGTGACAGCAGAAGCAGAGAGATTTGGAGATGCTATGCAACCAGCTTTAAAAAGAGAGGAAGAGGGGCACCTGGATGGCTCAGTCAGTTGAGTGTCTGACTTCAGCTCAGGTCATGATCTCGTGGTCAGTGAGTTCGAGCCCCACATGAGGTTAAATGAGAGAGGCTTTGGATTCTGTCTCCTTTGGATTCTTTGGACTTAGATTCTGTCTCCTTTGGATTCTGTCTCCTTCTCTCTCTCTCTCTCTGCCCCTCCCCTACTCATACTCTGTTCTCCCTGTCTCTCAAAAATGAATAAACGCTAAAAAAAAAAAAAAAAAAAAAAATTTAAATGGAGGAAGAGACCACCAACCAAAGACGTGGGCAGCCTCTGGAAACAAGAAGAGCCAAGGAATGGATTCTCCCCTAGAGTCTCCAAAGGGAAGGCAGCCTTATCAACACTTCAGTCAAATGAAACCCATATTGGACTTTTGGCCTCAAGAACTGTAAGGTAATAGACTTGTATTGTTTTGAGCCACCAAGTCTGTGGTAACTTGTTATAGCAGCAATAGGAAACTAATACAATACGTACAGTTGTCTAATTCTACATTGCAGTAAAGAACTACAAAGAAAAACAACCCACTTCCCAGCATAACTGACAGACTGATTTGTTAATTCTAGCAAATCAGCAGAATCAGTAGACTGTTCCATTTTGGCCTTCAAAGAAGATGTAGCAAAAGTAAATTTTTATTTAAAAGTGAGCATAATTCACTTGGGAGAGTAATCATGTATCAGAGGGGAGAATTAATTGCCTGGGATTCATTTTAAATATGGGGGTGGAAGGTTCAGTTGATCTTAGATCTTGGTTTTTATATCATTTTCAATGAATAGACAGTGGTGTACATGGAGAAATTTACTAGAACATGGTCAACCCCTCTCTGTCATTCAGCCCCCACACAGTATTCTGGAACAGGCTGAAAAACTTCAAGAGAGCAAGCAAGCTGAGGAAAATCATCTGGATTTCAGGCTACAAATCCATCCCCAAGAGTGGCATCACAATGCAACTGCCTCGTTGCCCTATGTTGTGGCTCATTCTTGCTCTCAAGACCCTTTTGCCTCATTTTGAACCCATCTTTACTCTTCTGCCTGGCTCAGAGTCACCTGACCTCCATATGTTTTCATTATTTACTCACACTTTTCATTTTCAGTTTTGTTTTTGCAGGAGGAAAGCTTTGTCAGAGACAGAATGTAGGATCCTCCGAGTAGGTCTAAAATACCAAATTGAAAGATTAAAAACTGAGCCCTGAGCAACAGATTTAATCCCTAATAACCAACCAGATTCAGTTCTCACAAAAGAAGGAAAATATTGACCCATAAACCACAGGGTTAGGAATCAATTTTCTCCATCAGAATCAACCACAAACTACCAATTTGTAGCCCATAAACATAAACTGTATAGATTACAAATGATACCACCAATCAGGGTGCCCAGTGCCTGGTGGGCCCTCAGTCAAAGTGTGTTGGTCTTTTTGTAAAATCCTCTGCAAAGTCAGCCAGTGATTTACAACTGGGACAAAATGGGCTCACGTCCACTAGCAAACCTCAAAGAAGGGAGTGATTTTACACTCCTTTACTTAACAAATGTGTAGTAAGTGTCTATCGTGTGTTGTGCAGGGACACTCTGGAGGACAAGTCACATCTGGAGACTCTGCCTCTGGAAAGTCTGCTCCTCTCTTCATCCTCATTCCTCAAATTCCAAGATAAGCAACCTTCCTCAGAGTTCACTCCCTTGGCAAATCTTGTCTTGCGTGTGACAGCTCTTCCCAGCCGTTCACAATCATGTTCCAAGTCCTGGGAAACCCTACTTCCTCTCAGAGAGGAGAGAGAAGAAAAGACTCCCAATCACTAAAGGGAGTGAGAGGAGGCTGGGCCTTTTCTCCTGCCCATGGAAGGCCATGTCCCCCAACACCGCTTCTGCAGGTTTTTGCTGCCTCCCCCACACCCAGCCCGCCACAGGAGTCCAAGGACAGTTCCAGTCAGTGGTCTGTGTGGATTCGCCCAGGTCTGGAAGGCGTTCTGGGCATGGGGAAGACAGCCTGGGTTCAGAAATGTCTTGCAGACTAGAGCTATTAGGGCTTTCACATCAAGAATGGAGTGGGGGGAGGGAAATTAAAAAAAAATAGGTTGGGGTAGGTGGGGCCTGGATGGGATTTGTTCAAGAGCAGCTTTAAAACATTCTGCTTTTTTTGAAACAACTTACTTTGTAATCATTGCCTTGGCGTCTGGCCCTCTCTCATTTAACCTCATCTGCCTGACTTTAAATTCATGGAACAGATTTTCACTGCCTTGGACTCCAAGCAGTTGGCTGGTAGAGTGTTCTTGGATGTTACCAAAAAAAGGCATTTGATACCATTAATCATATTGCCATATGTAATAAATTGGCCGCCTATGGTACATCGCCTAAAATTGTCACATGGTTCCAATCAGAGCTCTGCCAACGGAAAGTGGTTACTGGAAATTCTGACTCTCCCTTTCAAGCACGCCTGCTCCGTGTTCCACAGGCCCCTCCTGCTTGCACCGCACGTTAATGACCTGCTGGCTCCTCGTGTGCACAAAGGCCAGTCCTTAGGAGGACGCACATGTCTGGGGGCGCTGCTCTACGTGGGCAATAACCTGCGTGGTGTCAAAGTCACATCATCACAGTCCATCTTTGACAGCCAAGTGACTCGAAGGTTAATCTGACACATCACTTAATTTGTGGTTTCACATCTGCCTCTGCCCTGATTCTTTGTAAACCTTCTTCCCGGGCCCCACCCCGAACTCTATGCATATATTGAATTTCGGGAAGCAGTGTCCCCCAGCAAGAATGCTGCTGTCCTCCTCTTGGCCCACGGGAGGGGTGCCTGCCACACTGCAGTGGGGAGGCTCTAAATCTGCTTGCAAACAATTGATTCCAGGATGCGGCAAGAGGAGGTGGACAGAGACCAGAAGTGTTGAAAGTATCCTGCCCTGCAGCCACTGCTCCGGCTTTAATGAGTTACATTTGCGCCTTAGGTTTTCCTTTCTTTGTTTCTGCTTCTCTTTTCTCTCCAGCATGATCGGGCCCATCTACAGAAAATAATAAGGAAGTAAACATTCCCCCCCCCAGATCAGATTGTTGTTCTGTTTGGTTTTGAAACTTTGAAAGGCCGTTATGAAATGTTTTGGAATTCAACCCCATTTTTTTTTTTTTTTTTTTTTGGAAATGGAAAACATTGTGTGCATGTTTTAAATACAATTTTTGTGAGTACGTATGATGCCCCTCTGTAGGTGTTTGCCTGTGTGGAAGCAGATGTGAACACGTGCCCCTTCTCTGTGCACATCTGTATGTGCATATTCCAGCTGGGGCCAGGTACTGAAATCCTGAAATACACTTTTTGTCTCATTTCCAGCAGCTCTAAAACAGGAAGTACAGGAAATCTTAGTCACCACCACCCCCAGCCCCCAACTCTTGAAAAAAAATGTCTGTGTTCATGAAATTTGCAGCCTGATCTTTGCAGACCCCAGAGGCTCAGGCAGTTTGGGTAAGGTTCATATAAACATCCCTGTCACCATCTGAAACCCATAAATAAGGCCATTGCCGGGAGTTGGGGGGTGAACCAAGTTTCCTCCTTTTTTCACACCACATCTACATCTTTTATCTTCAGTAAGACATTGTTCGGCGGAGTAGGAGAGCATCTGGGAGAAGCTGAGCAAAAAGTTAATAGATGGCCTGAAACATAAGAGCTCCAAGTGAAAGACAGAGCCAGTAGTGTGCTCCGATTCACAGAAACTCAACCAACAGTTCCAAAGTCCCCGTGAGAAAGGGAAGGTCTGGCATCCCTGCTGCTTCGACGAAGTGCCAGCAACATCAAGACCAAGGCTCTGTTGATCTTGGTCTTTTCCAGTATTAGGTGGTAGGTGCACATGTAACAAGTCTGACCTTGGCTTCAGAGGAAAACAAACAATAAAAGTGAACTAAATAGCAAGTTCTGAAAAGAGTTAGTGGTTACTTACATAGCCCCTGAATTGGCTATGCTCTGGGGACACATGAAAATGCAGGAATATACCCAACTATGCAAAGGATCCCTCCCCCAACCCAAAAACTATACTGAAAAGTTCAAGTCTAAATACTCGTCACTTCTATATTCACGGCCTTTGTTACAGAATTCTGGTTTGAGGATGCAAAATGACTGGCTTTCTTTATGAATTGGTTGTGTTTTGGACTGACGAGCAGATTCCTCTTGCCCTTGCTGCACTTACACTGAATTAATCAGATTTGGCACTTAATGGTGTCACACTTTACAAGAACTTGTAGCTGTTGCAAACACTCTTCCCTTCTCCTCAAGTAATCAATATTTATTGAGCATGTTGTGAAACCAGGGGTGGGGGATAGAGAAGAAATCTTCTGTGCCCTGGAAGATGGTTGATATGGTTTAGTTCAAACACACTCATGTGGAGTTGCATACGGTAATCACATGTGCTTAGTGTGTTTTTACTTTTCATAAACCTCATTTGAATTTATATCTTGTTGTTAAGTTTACAATATTGCAGGAGCTATGGGCTTTCTCTGACCTACTTTAAGAGCACCTCTCTTGTTGTTGTTGGTATCCATGGCCAGTGAGCTACAACCATTGCTGATGGGAACGTTCATGTTGAATACTTGATAGGAGAGAACAGGAGTGTGCACTGTCAAAAAGGCAACAAAAATATATATACAAAAAGCAGTAAGATGAGAAAGTAGTCAAGGAAATCTACATGAGGAGGACCCTCACGGACACTGGCGTCATATGTGGCTGGTGCTTAACTTTTTCCTCCAACTGTTTGGTGAAGGGGCTGCCAGGAAGCCAAAGAGAATGACACAGCCTTTCTGTCAATTCAAGCTTAAGTTAAGCAAACAAGTTAAGTGGGTCATATTAAGTGGCCTATAGCCGAAGCTGGGTGTGCCAACTATTTATTACTGGGCCGGAGCAAAAACTGAAAACTAAGGAAGGCTTTGGCAAGCCTTTAGTGCCAAAGGGCCATATCATGATGTAAGAAGAAACCTTACTCCAAGAAAAATTTCAGGAGGACCTAGATGGAGTGTCCTAATAAAGCAAGGAACAGCAACTGTTTTCTATGAATGGCAGGATAGCAAATATTTCAGGCTTTGCAGCCACATATAGTCTCTGTCACATAGTAGTGTGTGTGTGTGTGTGCGCGTGTGTGTGTGTGTGTGTGTGTGTGTGTGTGTGTGTTTTAGAGTCCCTTAAAAATACACAAACCATCCTCAGTTTGAGAGACTTCCAAACACAAGACACACCCCGAATATGGCTGGTAAGCCAGATTTGTCTACCACGTAGTATTTCGCCAACCCTGTAAACTTCCATTTAACAAACATTTGTTGTGTACCAATGAAGTGTTTGATATTTTGTCCGGAGTAGAGCTATCTAGATAAATGATTTGGCCCGGTTGTCAAGAAGACTTTAATTATATGCTTTAGCAATTCAGCAAGGAGTGGACTAAGCTGTAGCTAAAATTGTCTGAGATACCAACTGGTGCCTTCATAGAATTAGCTTCTCATCTTCATCACGGCTTACTCATCTTGGTAGCTCCATCACCGAGCACATGGAAGCATCTCCAAAACTGTACGCTAAAAGTACACCAAATTTTTACCTAAGACTTTGTTCTCTTTAAAAGCTTGCTATATAAACTGTAACTGTATAATAACTGCTATATTAACTGTAATGCTTGGCAATATTGTTAAAGGAAGTTTTGTTTTGCTTTGTTTTTTATTGAAGAGTTTACTAAGCATTTTCTTTTCTAAACTGTATCTTCCTTTACTAACTCTTTACTACCCACATCTTATGTCACTAGAATAAGCAAATAAACATGCATTTACATATGCCACATACCTATGCAGATATAGGTAAGATTCAAAGCTTTCCTGTATTGCAAATTTAATATTTTTGTACCAGTTCCAAGCTTTCCATTCACTATTTAGAAGTCTATGAGAAACAAAATTCATTATGTAATTTTTTTATTCAACTGCAAGTGCAAGAATAGTCTGTCGCCTTACAAAATAGACTCATCATTCACAGACGTAGATGTGGACTTGTTATGCCAAGATGAGACAGATGTGGTTCTATTCACTCGGGGACAGGTGCTTCATTTATTCCTTCTCTGATGTTCCTCTTTTCTTTATATAGATTCATGTTTCTGACCTATATCATTTTCCTTCTGCTAAAGAACTTCTTTTAACATTTCTTTCAGGGCAGATCTACTGGTGATAAATTCCTTCCATTTTTGTTTATCTGAGAAGGTCTTTATTTCTCCTTTACTTTTGAAGGACACTTGCTGGATGCAGAGTTCTAGGTTGAGAGTCTGTTTCTTTTAACACCTTAAATGTATTCCATACTTTTTTTGCATGACTTTGGATGAGAAGTCCACTGTATTGTTATCCTTCTTCCTGTATACAGAAGATGCTTTTTTCCTCTCACTTCTTTCAAGATTTTCTTTGTCTTTGATTTCCTAACATTTGAATGATATGCCTAGGTGTCAATTTTCTGAAAATACTGATGTTCTTCTCTGAACCGCCTGGGTCTGTGGTTTGCTGTCTACCATTAATTTTGGAAAGTTCTCAGCCACTATTTTTTCTGCTGCAAATATTTTTTCTGCTCTGTTCTCTTGTTCTTCTCCTTGGTACTTTATACCTTCTCAACTTGTCTCAGTTCATGGATAGTCCATTTGGGGTTTCCCCCTCCCCTTCCTTTTTCTGTTTGCATTCCATTATCTTCCTGCTCAGGGATTCTTCCCTAGGCTGTGTTGAGTCTCCTGATGAACTCACTGAAGGCATTCTTTATTTCACTTATGGTATTTTTTATTTATAACATTTCCTTTTGATTCTGTCTCAACATGTCCATCTCTTTGCTTATATTACCCATCTTTTCTTGTATATTGTTTACTTTTTCCGTTAGTGCCCTTAACATAGTAATCACAGCTATTTAAATTCCCTGTCTGGGGGCACCTGGGTAGCTCAGTCAGTTAAGCATCCAATTCTTGGTTTCAACTCCAGTCATGAATTTGTGGTTTGTGGGATCAAGCCCTGCATCAGGCCCACGCTGACAGCAGAGTCTGCTTGGGATTCTCTCTCTCTCTCTCTCTCTCTCTCTCTCTCTCTCTCTGTCCCTCCCCAACTCATGCTTTCCCTCTCAAAATAAATAAACTTTAAAATAAAATAAAATAAAATAAAATAAAATAAAATAAAATAAAATAAAATAAAATAAAAAATTCCCTGTCTGATAATTTTAACATCTGTGTCCCATCTAAGTCTGGTTCTCATGACTGCCCGGTCTCTTCAGGCTGTGTTATCACTTGCTTTATGGCATGCCCTGTAAATTTTTGTTGAAAGTAGAACATGTCAGATAGGAACTGAAGTTGATAAGGCTTCTGTGTGAAGATCTATATTAATCTGGCTGGGAGTTGGACTGTGCTTAGTGTTTTCCGTAGCCTTAAGTACCAGATATTTAAATTCCTCTAATGTCCTTGTTTTGATCTCTCTTCCAGGAAAACCTAGGGTTTTCCTAGGTATCCCTCCTCAGAGCATCTGTGTCTTCCAGCTTTTCCAGCTGCAGGCCACTGTTACTATACTGGAGTCCAGTTGGTGTGGTGGCAAGAAGGGGGAAGAGGAAGCATTCTAAAATCTTACAACCAAGCGTAAATGTGTGTGTTTGTGTCTTGGGCTGCGACCTTCACCAGTGACTTTCCAGTGGTAAAGCTTGTTTTTTCCACCTGATCTTTTCTCTCTCCCCTGGATCTATTGCCTTGAAGCTCTGACATCTGTTGACTCTATTCCTCACCCCACCCCCTTAGGAGAAACGGAAGTCTACAGGGTGCCAGAGTGAAAGGAATACCCTTCCTCAAATGGGATAAAGTGCTGGGATAAAGTCTTTCCCTCCAAAGTAGTAGACCTTTGTCATGGGAAAATCTCTTGGTGCATGTCACAATGATTATTTTTCCTCTTCCCATGCCAAAGCCATGAGGGAATCTTCCACAGATCTTCACCATGAAACCTGGTGTGGTCCTTGGAGGTAAAGTTCACAAAAGTGTGGGGTCCCCCAAGACTAAGGTGCTCAGGAATTTCTCACTCTCAGGCTAGTCTACACTCAGCCTCCAACAACTCATCAAGATTGCTATTTGAGTGTTCTTGATAGTTCATGGCTCCAGCAACTTCAGGGGCAAGGCAACAGATCTCAGTTCTATCTCCCCAGAGTTGTGCATCTCTCCAGCTTTCAAGGGGGAGCTTTTCTTGCAACCTTAACTCTCCGATGAGCACAAGAAATGCCATTGGTTTTCAGTGTGGTCCAGCTTTTTTCTTGTTGTGGAGATGGGAGTGGAAAATTCCAGGCTCTCTACATGTCAGATATTAAACCAGAAATAACAACATGTTTTAATGAAGAGATGTATGAATGAATAATAAAAGTAAAAAATACATTCTCAAATCAGTCTCAGAGTTTGACTTTTCTACCACAACTGAAGACCAGGACTGAAGTCAGTGCTAGCAAACTGCAGGAAACAATCTAAGAAGCAAGCTTAGGGTCAAAATAGCATAGAGAAATAACAAACTTTTTATATGTTTTGTATACCTATATTTCCATATAAGAGGATTCAGTGATATGATGCCATTCATGTGTGATTTCAACTCCTATATCTACTTAGTTGGTAATGTTTATATACCCAGAAAACACGTCATCCTCATCACCAACCAATTATGAAGCACCTACTATGGTCCAGAATTATTGGATATTCACAAAGGATATGATTGGTGAGCTCAGGGATTAGAACACCAGCTGGAGATGAAGAACATATGAATAAAGAGAGTAAATAACAGAAGTTTGTATAAAAATAATGAAATTTCAGGGCTTCTGGGTGGCTTAGTAGGTTGGGCGTCTGACTTTAGCTCAGGTCATGATCTCACAGTCCTTGAGTTCAAGCCCTGCGTCAGGCTCTGTGCTGACAGCTCAGAACCTGGACCCTGCTTCAGATTCTGTGTCTCCATCTCTCTCTGCCCCTCCCCTGCTCATGCTCTGTCTCTCTCTGTCTCAAAAATAAATAAAAACATTAAAAAAATTTTTTTTAAATAATGAAATTTCATATATTGCTAGAGGATGTACATTGATTCAACTGTATGTATAATATTTTAAATACTTATATGGATAATTTATTGAAGTATGGATTTATAGTTAAATATTAACTAAAAATAAATAACTCAAAGCAGTATGTGTTAAGTGCCAAATGAGTGGCAGAGGAAATTGCCGCAGAAGATGGAAGAAGCTATGTGCATGCAGCAGTTGGCTGGGTACTGGTCATCACCCCTCATTTGCAGGCCCCAAAACATATCTTCGTAACATGAACTGGCACTACTTAATCTCAGTTTCAGCTGAGCACCTCCTCATCAAATATATGTCATATTATAAAATGAGGTTTGAGACCACCAACCATTGTGTGATCCTTTGCCGATTGTTATCTTCAGCTAAAAGAAATTGAAGAGGCCAAGAAATCCCAAACTTCCTTGTCTTTCCACCAAAAGGAAGGTATAGAGGGTATCTGGCTTTTACCTCAATCTCTGAAAAAGGAGCTTTAATAAGATCTCCAGCAGCTTAATATGTTTGTGCAAAGAGTTCAAGGACCCACCAGGGTGATGTCTAACTGACGCCTGGAAAGTCTGAAGTCCAGAGATTTGCAGGTGTGTGCTCTACTAACATGAGATCATCACAGACTTCCTGCAAAGCTGTAGTGATATCAATCAGGGGTTAACCATGGGATTCCTAGGGCTTAAGGAAAGAATCATAAGCAACTTAGATGAGATGTGTTCCCCACATCAGAGAAACTGGGGATAATTCTTAAGAACACCTATATGAATGTACTATGAGAGAAAGGGCCAACTTGAAACACTCACAATTCCAGAGATTGCTTCTGCCCCCTCATAACAGCACAAGTCCTACCTCAGAGCCCTTGCATCTGGTGTTCCTTCCATCTGATGCTCTCCACCAGGTGTCTGTTAGCTAGCGTCCTCGTCTTTTTTTGGGGGGTCTTTAACCAAAAGGCATCCCTCAGTGAGGCCTTATCTGGCTACACTGCCTAAAAGTGCTGACATTTTATGTCCCTGCTTTCTTTTTTACCTTAGCTCTCTCTAAATGTTGCACTTACATGTTTTGTTTTATTGCTTTTCTCATCCACTAGCTTGTAGGCTCCACAAATACAAGAATTTTTGTCTATTTGATTTACTACTATATCCCCAGGTCCTAGCATAATGCCTAACACACATAAGCATTCAATAAATATTTACTTAATGAATGAATTAACAAGTGAATAGAGGAGTGAACAAATTGACAAGGTCTATGAGACACAAAAGCAAATGACTTTCTGATTATTCTCTGTGAGACTTATTTATTCAACATGCTAACTACGCTTGTTTCTGATAACCTTGTGGTGCTTACAATGGTATATTACACAGGAATCAAAAAGTGTAGGTGATTCAAATGTCATGAATGTCATGAAGACTTCTTCTGGGGGCTGGAATTCAATCTAGGTCTTAAAAGAACTGATAGGAGCTGAGAGACACCAAAAAGGCCTTTGAACAAAAGTGAAGAACCAAGAATGTCCATGAAGTACTCACTGAAATATGAATAGATTCATTTGCCTAAAGCAGAAGGTTTTTTTAAGTTTATTTATTTAATTTGAGAGAGATAAAGAGAGAGAATGTGTGAGTGAGGGGCAGAGAGAGAATCCCAAGCAGGCTCCATGCTAACCACACAGAGTCCAACATGGGACTAGAACTCACAAACTATGAGATTATGACCTGAGCTGAAGTCGAGAGTCAGATGCTTAATGGACTGAGCCAGCCAGTTGTCCCTAAATCAGAGGATTTTGTAGAGAAAATAAGCCTTTGGAAGGAAACTGAGAGTATATAGTCACTAATGACAGTAGGCCTTAATGCTATCCTAAACCTATGTGTGGCACCAGCCTTTGCATATAGCCGTGAGTTGGTTTCAAGTTAACAGAAGAGTTAAGAGATAAATGGGTCAAGGCTGAGGGTCAGACTTTAAGGACCAGAAACACTGAGACTCTTATAGAAGCCCAGCCAGTGTGTGCTTGTCTGGTAACCAATGAAGGCATCTATGAGGTCTGTCATGAGATCGGGTGAGGCATTGGAATAAATACATTCTATGGCCCCTGCATCTCCAGTATTTTATGACTCTGTGGTTTTGTTCTCAGGCAGAATATTTCAGGGCTTGGAGAAAGGTGTTGCCCATTGAAGACCCTGCTGAATTCTAGCAGCCTTTGAGACTCCCAGTCTCTGACTGGTCAAGGCTGGGGAAGCCAGTCGTTGCACTGTTCATAGAAGAAGGTAAGAGACCTTACCTTCTTTCTGCCTTGGGCAGGCTTGCCTCTATGACCTATCTGTTTGCATCTGCTCCTGTGATTTTTATTTAGATGTGAACTTCACTCTTGACTAATAAGTTCTTCCACACCCTGACTCAAGACAATTTTCTCGGCTCTAAACTTTTCTGTAGTCTTTGATCAAGATCATCATTATCATTACATTCTGCCCATATTAAGGTGGGTCACTTAGCTCGGCTTTGCATTTTCTTCTCGATCCTTCCTTGACTCATGCATAAATGGACTTTTAGTCTTCATTTTTATTGATTGCTGCTTATAGTTAAGCTTACCATCATTTCTGATGAGTCCAAGCTTGTGTGAGGCCTTTCACTTTTTAAGTAAGACTCATTGTCCTGACTTAAAATCCTTTTGGCCAAAATTTAAACCGACCAGACCCCCTTTATTATCTTTTCAACAATTCTCCTTTATAGGCCTTGTCACAATTTATAGATGTTTATTATAATATATATGCATTTATATATATGTTTATTTAACAGCTGTGAGTCCCCTGACTACTCTATAAGTAACATGAAGTCAGAAGAATATCTATTTTATTCACCACTATGTGCCCAGCACCTAGAGCAGTGTATGGACTCTCAAATATTCAATTAAAAAAAATATGTTATTGAGTATATTCCCTAAAGGATGAATGCCCCTTTTGCCTCCTTTTTCTGAACAGCTTGTTTATTTTATGACCCTCTTCCTACTTCTGCCAGCCTGTTCCTGGTCCACGATAAAGCTCTTATTTACACACCCACTTTTTAAAATTTGGCTACAACACAAAAGGTAAAGAATTACAGCACAAATCATAAAGAAATACTTTGTGGGGCGCCTGGGTGGCTCAGTCGGTTGGGTGTCTGACTTCGGCTCAGGTCATGATCTCGTGGTCCGTGAGTTTGAGCCCTGCGTTGGGCTCTGTGCTAACAGCTCAGAGCCTGGAGCCTGTTTCAGATTCTGTGTCTCCCTCTCTCTCTGACCTTCCCCCATTCATGCTCTGTCTCTCTCTGTCTCAAAAATGAATAAACGTTAAAAAAAAATTAAAAAAAAAAAGAAATAGTTTGTAACAGAAAAGAGAAAATTAAAAAGGGAATCATTTTAACCACCATAGTTCCTCCCCATCTTCCCAAATATAGTCCATCAAGAGAAGGGCCGGTTCCTTGAATAGTGTCCTGGAGCTCACTGAATTTGGACTGGAGGAGCTGGAAAGAAGAGGAAAGCCTTCCAAATCTAGGTCCTCTTAGAAAAAAGGCACAGTCCTTGACAGTTTTTCCCACTGGGACCTTCAGACCACCAAAAGAGAGGGCTCTTCTCTCTTCCTGGAGTTGTTATGAATTTAATAATAGTCTCAGGGACCTGAGTGGTCATAATTCACCTTGAATCACATGTCGCTAGCACACGGTTTGTGTGGAAATTCGTTTCTCCTGTGGACATACGAATTACTTCAGTTACATGAAATTGGCAATCTGTCCATAATCTCTTTAAATCCCTTTCCTGCTTTATCAGAAATGGGTAAGAACCGTAGAACACCTTCTTCCTGACTGAACAGTTTTGTGTTCCTCTAACTAGCAGTATTTCTCGGCCACCGGGCACCAACATCCCATAAACTTGGGCCCATGGGTCCCCAAACTAAGACCAGATCTCCTGGGTTAACTACTTTTTACACCTTGAGAACGTCCAAATGTGACTGGTATGGGGACTATGTTCATATCTTCTTGGTACGCCATTTGAGAGCAAGATGCATACCTGCGGCTCTTTTATATAAAGTTCTATATTTTTTTTTTATTTTTTTTTTCAACGTTTATTTATTTTTGGGACAGAGAGAGACAGAGCATGAACGGGGGAGGGGCAGAGAGAGAGGGAGACACAGAATCGGAAACAGGCTCCAGGCTCCGGGCCATCAGCCCAGAGCCCGACGCGGGGCTCGAACTCACGGACCGCGAGATCGTGACCTGGCTGAAGTCGGACGCTTAACCGACTGCGCCACCCAGGCGCCCCTAAAGTTCTATATTTTTAAGTGCCATTGGATTCCTTCTCATGTCTTTATTATGTGTTTACTGCAACTTTGATAAATTCCTTACGCAAATTCTAAGGAGGATTTCTCCCTCAGACTGGTGTACTGCAGTGATGATTCTGATGTCTGTGCCTCCCCATCAGAGTTATTGATTTAACTGGTGCATAGTAAAGTCCAGGTATCAGAATGCTTAAAAAGTATCCAGGTGAGGGGCGCCTGGGTGACTCAGTCGGGTAAGCGTCTGACTTTGACTCAGGTCACGATCTCACAGTTCATAAGTTCAAGCACTGCATTGGGCTCTCTGCTGTCAGTGTGGAGCTCGCTTGGAATCCTCTGTCTCCCCCTCTCTCCGCCTCTCCCTAACTCACACACTCTCTTTCTCTCTCAAAAAGAAATAAACATTAAAACAAAAAAAAGCAGGCAGGTGAGGATCACCTCCAGGTGATCCTAACAGGGCTGGGAACCACTGATCTAGAGAGGAACATCTCAAAATTTAACATATATAAGACTCACCTGGAAATCTTACGAACCTGCAGCCTCAGTAAGTCTTGGGTAAGGCCCAATATTCTGCATTTCTAACAAGCTCCCAAGTGATGCCAGTATTCCTAATCCATAGACCACACTTCAAGTAACATGATTCATTGAATAACACATAACTATTTAAATATGAACTTTTGTTACTCTATGAAGTAAAATTAGATGAAAGTAAAAATTCAGGTCCTCAGTCACACTAGCCACATTTCAAGTGCTCAGGAACCACATGGGGCTAATGGCTCCTGTGTTGAACAGGGCAGAGTAAAAAAAATTTCTGTCCTAGAAAGTTCTACCGGACAGTGCCAGTCTAGACGCATCATTTTCTTGTATTTCAGTTTGCAAGAAATTACATTTGCCAAGCCTACAGCTAATGTGTTTCTGCAGCACCCAAGGGCTTTAATAACACATGTATTTTGTATGCATTTTTGCTTTGGACTTTGCCAGGCAAACTTCTTCCCGGAAGATAGTGGGAGGTCCTACAGAAACCTTTGATTTCAAGACCAGCTTTTGGCCTCCGTAGTTGATTTATAGTATTACTATTTTTGTTGTTTCTTCTGTTTTAGTTAAGGCAAATTTTATTAAAGGTTTGAGTGAGTTAATTTACCCTCTCTGGTTATTTTTAAACTCCTTTTTAGTAAGGTGTTTTTTTTTTGGTTTTTTTTTTTGCGCCACTTTCTTTTACCGACTTATTTTACCAGCATTGCCTGAAAACTAACATTGTCATGGTATTTGTTTATTGTCCCTGCACTCGGGTCTAGCCACCTGCTCACCCTTCCCTAAATCCATTCAACTCTAGCAGAGTAGAGTACTCGTAGTCCGGTGCCGTTCAGATGCTATGGGAGTTACGGAAGAAATAGCAATGGTGCTTCCCCCTCACCGAGTTTATAATTGAATAGAGGGCCTATGATGAGACAAGTAAAACTCAAAATCTCATTAAGCTTCTCACAGTGGCTAGCAAGTGGTAACACATTAAAACATTAAAACAGATGAGTTTCTCATATTAGCCAGCTATCACTGAACAAAGGGTAGCATCCAATAAAACGGTACACGGGAGAGGTGGGATTAATGGAGGGAGGGGAGGCCACGGTAGGGTCAGGGGAGGGCTGAGCTATGAGAGGGCTGCACGCTGAGTAGGGTGCAGCCCTGCTGGGGAAGGGACTCGGGGAAGGCGGCTGCCTCAGGAGGAGAGGACACAGTGAAGATGGAGGCATGAAAGAAACAATGAGGTAAAACGGGAGGTCAGTGGAAGTGATTGACAGACTTCAGCAGTCACACAATTCTATAGAAAGCCATGACCCTATGTTTATTGCACCTTCACCAGGACAATCGTGCCCTCAGACGGAGAGGTTGTAAGTGTGAGGAATGAGCCAAGGATGCAGATGGGCCACGGAAGGAACGGGCTTTGTCCTGATGCTTCCTGAGCAGATCTGTCTGAACAAGTAATGCAAAAGAGAGCTTAGGTCTCCACAACACAAGGCCGATAGGACTGGGCCAGAGGGACTGGAGAGTCAGTTCTATTCCCAGTGTGACCCAGCGATCTGAGGGTGCTCTTGGTGCCTGGGCCCCACCCTGTGCCTGCTTCCTACAGAGCAGCTCCATTTTTGTCTGTTTACATATAGACTTCTGTAGACCACTGATCAAGACATTGTATTTGTTAGAATACTCTCAGCCATTGCCGCAGAGCTTCTCTTTGACTCTTAAACCCTTACATTCATCTTAGAAATTAAAATGTGTGAGAGAGGGGAAGGCGGAGGGAGGGAGTTACGGGGGTGGAGAGAGAGCACACGCACTATGGCCCACCTGGGGCAGAAGAGGAAGAGACTGGACGTCTCCACTAAACCAAGCCACAGAGAGCCCTTTCCCAGAACTCATCCCTGTTAATGAGACAGGGTCACGAAGATCACCCACCCTGCTTTGTACAGGAAGCTTATGAAGAAAGTTGGTGGATCAAAACTTGTGTATCCACATTAGCTATCATTCTGGAAAATCATACACATACTTGAATGACAAATGACACTGGCTTTGTTCAGCCACTTTGGTTCTTTAAAATTCCTTCTTTAGTGCCCAATGAGCTTCTAGGCATACCTGTCCTAAACCTCTGGGAACCAGTGTCTGAGCATTCGGTGCTTTGCGGCACACACCTCTGGAGTGAATGCCCTGTTGTGGGAAAGAGGTGAGACATGTTGATTTGAAAGGCAGGCGGGAGCCAATTCGTGAGGCTTCAGCTCATGTACCCTGGGTCATCACCTTCGGGAAAGACTAGCCCTCCTGACATATGCCCTTGGCCAGAAGGTCAACACAGAAAACTCTTCACTCTGAAAACAGAGCCCTCCGGCTGAGAGAAATAACCCAACCATGATTTAGAGAGAAGCCTATTTCTCTTTTCAAATTTTCCAACTTGACATGTTGCTGTAGTGCACTTCACATCTGATTACATTAGTCACATCACATTATACCATATCAGATGTGACATGATGCAAAGGGACTGTGAACTGTGTATAAAGATGTACCAGCAGCCAATAACTTCAACCCATTCCTGATGCAGGAGCTGAGCTGCCTACCTTCCTGGTAGCCCTTTGTTAATTCAGAGAAAGCATCTGATTCTCTTGTCAAGACGGGGTCCCATAAGTCCTTACCTGAGTCATCTGTGGGAATAGACATGATTCTAGATCTCTTACTTAAATCAGGGCCATTCTTGCTATCCTAGGACCAAATCTAGAATTTTGCCTCTCCCCAAACTCCCAACAATAATGCCTTTCATGTGTCTTATGCTTTATAATTTGCAAGGACTTTCAAAGTCATCATCATTTCATTAACATTCTACATCCTTAGAAGCCAAGACTCAGCAGACTCTTCCACATTTGACTAGGTGATTCCGAATGTTCAACAGCATCTTCCTCTGACCAGAATCTCAAGGGCACAGGGTGGGACAGGACATAGCCCACTATCTGAGTCTTCCTCTTTGTGGCACAGAAAAAATCAGCTCACCTTTTCCCTGTATGGCCTGTGTCTTCATGATGGACTGCTTGAATTTGGTGTTTAAATTGACTCAATTTTACTTTAATCTAAATAGTGATATAAAGGAAACTGCTGGAGACATATTACAACACTGGCACACTAACTTCAAGATTAAAATTAAAATATTATCCTGGTTTCCCCATAGGGAAGAGCAAAGAAAATGACATATAAGTCTGACCAGCCACAGTTTGGTGAGAACTAATGTAATTTCTTTTTCTTTTTCTTTTTTTTTAAATTTTTTAACCTTTATCGATTTTTGAGATAGAGAGAGAGAGCATGAATGGGGGAGGTTCAGAGAGAGAGGGAGACACAGAATCTGAAACAGGCTCCAGGCTCTGAGCTGTCAGCACAGAGCCCGATGTGGGGCTCGAACTCACGACTGTGAGATCATGACCTGAGCCAAAGTCGGACGCTCAACCGACTGAGCCACCCAGGCGCCCCGAGAACTAATGTAATTTAAAGGTTGAACTTGACTCTTACTACAGGGTGTCTTTCTTTCGTCATTTTCAAAGAAATAAAAAAAAAACCTCTCCTTCTCAGGTTTTGGCTGCAAGTATCAGAATCTGTAATAAATTGCCTTTAAAAAAAATAAGGAAATGTATCAAAAGAAGAAGTTCCAGAAGTGGAATAGCTCCAGAATCAATTGCTTCGGTTGGTGAATCTTGTTATGAAGAACCCAACATTTTGGCTCTGGCTTCAGCTTCAGGCAGGGGAAAGGTTGTTGCTGGAGTTCCAGACTTGACATCCCAATACAATGACTTCCAGAGGAACAATCAGGCTCTGTCTTCTTTTCTTAGAAGAGAGGAAACTCTTCAAAGAACCCTTATCCTTACCCTAAAAGACATCCCCTTGAATACATGGGCCATGATCATGCCACATATACCCATTTTTAAGTCAGCTTTTGCCAAGAGGAATAGAATCACTAATAACTAGACAAGGAAAGCAACCACAACCATCATGATGTTGCAACTGCCATAGAAGCAAATACTGGGAAACACCATGTAGATGGCAGAAAGGGGAAACTGCAGTGGAATGAGGCAACTTGGGAAATGCCCTTGGCAAAATTCAGCCTGGGTTTATACTCCTTTTGTGGTGGGATGGGCAAGAGCCACGGGCCCACCATGTAATTATCACATACCACCAACCACGATGGGCTCTCCCTACCACGCTGCCCTAGCCTACCTTCACATCTGGAAGAGAGCCAGCATTCAACTTCCAAGAACAGCATACAGTCTCCTCCTCAGGGCAGGTCACCACCAATTGTTATTTGTGAAATATGGATGTATTCTGCCTTTTATACATCAGATATGTATGTATATTAGAAAGCAGCAGCTGTGAACCTCCCAAGATGATTCTTATCCAAGCAAAATATCTCCAGTTTCTGAAAACATCCCTGCTATGTCAGAGGTTGAACTTCTTGACTCCACTAACTACCACCCAGGCCTATACTTTGAATTTTACTGGCTAACTGCCCTCAGTTGCTAGTCATTGGAACTTTGGTGTGTGTTAAATGTTTCCTAAAGTTTCTGAGAGAGAACCAGGAGACAATGGAGAGAGAAGATACAACTAGAGTAGGCTGACATTTTTAAAAGCCTGCAAAGAAGAGTGAGGCATTAAAGACACATCTTGCCGATGATGCCATCCTCCCTAAGATGCAAGATATTTTGGTGTTGTGTTGCAGCTCAAGGGAGTGCAGGGCAGCCTGGGCAAAATGGGATGAACTGAGATAGGTAGTTTCTGGGAATATGGACTTTGCCAGCAAATACTAGAAAGAAGTCCTGACTAGTAGGTAGAACGAATTCATTCATCCATCCACCAAATATTTATTGAATGCCTACTATGATCTAGGCACTCCACTAGATGTTGGATATGCAGTTCAGAAAGTGCTCAACAATAAACATCTGTTTGTCAGGCTATTAGCTGGAATGAAGCAGGGGGAGGGAAAGGTGGACAATTCAAAGGAGCAGAGGGTGTCCCAACATCCATTTGAAGGACAACATGAAGAATAGAAGCAGGCAATATCCAGTCCTACAGGAGTTAAGTTATAGGGAAAGCTATATGCCTCTTGACTCCAAGTAGAGGACTGATGATGAAAGTCTTCAGTTCTAAAGGAACAAAGCAGATTGAGAGCCACAAGGAGCAAGACAAGGACCCAGCTGCCATGATTAGGACACAAAGTGGAGACTGGACCTTGTGCACGTGAGAGAAGCACCTTTATGTAAACTGGAGTTCAAGGTCACAACTGAGTGATGATTGACCTATGCTGATCCCAAAAGTCAGACCACAAAACCCTCCCAGGCTGAGATCAGGATTGGTCCTGGATCCCAGAGCCTGGAGTGGATCTGAACCCATATGTAAGGGTCACATAGTTCCAGAGGGCAGTATTTCCTAGTCACAGACCACCACGCTCCCTCTCAGCTACTCCTCTTCCTTGACATGCCAATCCTCATTTCTTCAATTTGGGAGCTGTTGTGGCCCATTAGATCAAGCAGAATGGTGCAATTTGCTTCCTCGGGGCGGCTTCTCAGTATTACCAAGTTACGCTTGAATGAGACATTGTGCTTCTCAGCATTACAGGAACTACTAACCAAGAAGAGAGAGAATTGCTGTAATCTAAAATTTAAGATGCACACATAATGCATAAATTGACTTCAAACCACTTAAATCTAAGCAGAACTAGGATGGTTGTATAATTTAGCTGGACCTACCTCTGAAAGGTATAAGGCAATATTCGTCCCAAGTATAAGATGTTTGCCAACAAAATACTTTCTTCTTTTATCACCCTCTTTTCTCCCTTGTAAACGTGTCAACAGTTGCAAACTTCAGGCAGTTGGTAATTTTCCAGCCCCACAACATTCGAGAGTGTTACATAAATGCTTAATACTCCTCAATTTTAATTAACAGCCTCGGCTGATTTGATTATTAGATTCTTGGAACTTCTCCTTCAAATACCAGCTCTTCATTTTTAAGATAGAAGGATATGGTTCTCCTCTAACCGGAGCAAATTGCTCCACAGTATACAAATAAATTCTCTGCTTCCCAGAACCGATGGCAAATTCACAAAGCTCCATAAAACTCATGCATGAATTGCTGCCGCAGCTGCATAATTAAAAGAAAACTAATATATTGACTAGTTCTGCTCAGAATAGCATTCATAAGTCACTGCTGCTTGAGAAAAAGCTTGTTGCTCAAAGGATCATGGCCAATATCAGTTTTATGATGAAAGAGAAAGCATGGCTGTGGCTTGCCTTGTCCAATCCTCTCCCAGATATCCCAAATGCTCCACTGGCTGGTTTTTTTTATGGAAGTCTTGAACCATCATGACAACCATAAGGAAATAGTTATCCGATGTACAGATTTACCACCACAGTTATTGCTTTATCCTCGCTTCACAGGCCCTCTGCCTCCCAAACCCAATCCATAGAAGGCTTATTTTTAGCAGTGACTAAAGGGCTCCATGCTCTAATTTATGCACACATATAAAATCAATAATTACTTAGTCGACCTTTTCATTCGTCTACATTTGGCCTGGCGTAATGGAAGCTGCCCACACAGTTCCCATCGAGAATGATAAATAGGAGACAGTAGTGTGTCTCTATCTTCTCTCTAAGGGTTAGACGAGACCAGAGGCAGCTCAGACCTCAGCTGGTCCTTGAACTGAGCCATGCCAACTTTTACGTGAGGCAGATTTCATTCTGATGAGCCTCCTGCTACCTTCCAAAGAGTCACCTTAACTTCGATTGTGATCCACTCTGGCTAAGTGCAGGACTCATGCCTTATGTTTGCCTGCCTAATTAACAAGAGCAGTTCTTGCAATGAACACCAATGGATAAAGAGCACAATTCCCAAAATGGGCACAAGGCAAAAGGCTGTTTGGACAAAAAGTCAGCAACAGCCACCCCCCCCCCCATGCAAGGTGTGGAATAAAATGTCCTTAAGCCCAGAGAGATGACTAGAAACATTTTCCCATGTCTAACTCCTTCCAACCCCCCTTGCAATGTTGGAGGTCTTCCCACCATCATCCAACACCTCTATCAGGCTGATTTCCTACTAAATTATTTGTAATTATACCCCCACTTTGTTTTTAAAGACTGGAATTGTGGCTTATAGAGTGGCCCTTTTCTTTTTCCTGAACTTGCTCAGAAGAAGAAAGTAACTTTATGTGTATTAGCATGACTTTTGGCGGGGATATCATAGCTTTTTTTTTCTTTAGTCTTAGGATTAAACTCACCAGCAAGCCTAGATCCTAGATTGCATTTCCCTGTTAGCAGAGCAGAGTGGAGACCCCCATGCCTGTATCTTGAACTCTATGCCATTGTCCTCACTGAGTGAAGTCCTCGGGCATCTTTGTGAAACAGCTTGAGCAGACAACACAAAGAGCCCCTCCGCCATCATAAACTGCACCCCAGTGAGACCTAGAACTTGCATTGGCACTTTTAGTCTGTTCTCTGTGTCTACAAGTTGATGACCTCTTCTAGATCCACTGAAGGAACTAGGTTATATATAGGAGCTGATGAATTGGTGAAGTGCCTAATAATTATAATAATAACAATATTACTATCTTAACTACCTTTTATTGAACATTTATTATGCACTTATTATTTGCTAGGCACTTTAAGTTCTTTATATGTATTAACTCCTTGAATCCTTATCACAACCTGGGGTGTAGGAAATATTAGTGTTTCTATTTTGCTGATGAAACTGACATACACAGAAGACAAGTGACCTTGCCCAAGGACACAGAGATAGTAAGTGGTAGAACTGGGCTTAAAACCTAAGCAGTCTTTTTCCAGGGTCCAAATTCATCTGTGTAGCTCTCACTCTTAGAATTCTGCATACATTATCTGATTTAGCCTCATAACAGACTCTGCTCTCCCATGCCTGTTTTCCATCTGATGCACTATAGTGCCTCTATATTTTCTGCCTGGTAATATGGGACTTCTTAAGAAGGTTTGAACTAAGGTTCAGCCAAGAGGGCCTACTAAGTACCAGACATTCTCTGTCCCCACTCCCTGTGTTTATCAACCACTTTTTAGGAAAGTTCAGTATTCCTCAGCACGAATGTGTGGCATGCAAAAAGCACAGAGCACATCCAGCAAATGCCGACACAAGGGAGCGGTGGAGAAAAGATCACACGGCCTAGAAGCCAGGAGGGGAGGGAAAAGAAGGCAGAGAAGAGGCTTTGGAACACAAAAGCCCCAGACTCTCAGGGGCTTGATGGCCAGCTGCTCACATCTTTGCATAAAACATGGGCACAGAGCTGTCAGGGGACACAGTAAGTATGGCTCCCAGGGGCAGCCAGCAAATTGGAGAATGTGCCTTGGTGAAGAGAGGAGTTCAGGAAAAAGGGTAAAAAGAGGCTTTCCTCTTGCATGAGCCTAAGAAATGTATATTGCACAGAGCTAAGGGGAGAATCAGAACAATTCAAGTGCTAAGGCACTGCCTATGTTGCTTTAAATTCTCCTGGCAACATCTAACATCCTCACCAACGCAGAGGGGAATCTAGCCACCTGTCAACCCCAAGACGCACTACCGACTGTTCAGGGAGATATTCTAGACAGGAAGGAGCCTGCCACAATAATTACAGCACATCGTGATGGCCTTAAACAGTACCACACTCAGTGCATTATGTAAGGCCTTTTGTCAGCCCCTCTGAAAGCCATCAGCTAACTGGGCATGCTTTATTGGCCAAAGAAACTGATGTTTGGCTTTGGGTGATTTGTGGAATCTGAATTCTCATTATTCTAAAAGTATTACAGTCCACAATTGAAAACCTCCAAGGAAGGCATGCCAGGTGCCAGAAATGACAGAGAAATCTAGGGACACTAAGATTGTTTAATTACACACACAGGATTTTTAATGGATTCATTCCACTTGAGGACTGTGCAAGTATTTTAAATTTTTAAATTAAAAATAAAACCTTAAATACTTTTATTCAGTGACTGAAGCAAGCTTAAGAACTTGACAATTATTTACAGTATAATTAAAATAGAACCAATGAGTAAAAAACAAACACAAAAACAAAAACAAAAAAAACCTCTGTAAGCTTATGAACTGGACATTCCAAATCAGATGACTTCTCTCTCTCTCCTCTCTCTCTCTCTCTCTCTCTCTCTCTCTCTCTCTCTCTCCCCCCCCCCCCCATCTCCTCTCTCTCTCTCTCCCTCAAGACTAACTGGAGAAGATGTGACATCAGTCCTACTCCTCAGGAAAACAAGGCTGAAAGAAAGATGTCCTGTTCTGGCTTTCTTCACTCTTACGCAGAGAGAGGACAAGATATTACAACCAGCACGACTGGAGAGTTTGAGAAGTTGATTTATGGGGGTACATTAAAAGAATTAAATATGTATAACCTGGTTAAATGATGACTGGCAGGGGATATAGTGTGTATCTACTAAATTTTGGAGGTGTGAACACTAAGAATATAAGGAACTGTTTACTGTAATTCAGGAAGACAAGTTATTAAAAGTAAGGAAGTCAAAGGATTAAAAACAGTCTGAATATGGAGAAATCCTTCATGATAGGGAGACCTAGAGAGTTCATGATTCATCTCCCAGGGGGCAGTGGTGGAGATATATCATCTGAGACCCTGAAATGAGGCTTGTCAGAATGCTCTCAAGTCAGAACCATCGGGGTCTGAGGTGACCACAGGACATGTGCATCCGTGGGTCCAAACCCTGAATGCACATCAGAATAAAGACAGATGTTTTCTAGCATCACCTTGGATATTCTGAGTCAGCAATTGTGCTAGAGTATTGGAATCTGTATATTTAAAGAGCTCCTTAGGATTTCAGCAAAGCAGAAGTAATGAGTATCACACTTACCTACCCACCATAACCAACTATAAAACTAGACAAAATTTGCAAGCATTTCAAGATATACACAGAATAAGAAAAACAAAAAGGTGAGCTCCATGTTCATCTCTGTTTTCTGCCTTGGAACACTTTTTAATTAGGAAAGGAAAATGGAACCCAATCATAGGTCTTATTGGGAAGAGTATCATGACCATTAAGTGACATAATCCATGAAAAGCACTTAACATAGTGACTAACATACACTAAAATTTCATACTATAGTTATTTTTAGAATTCATCTCCAAAATAATGGTTTTTCCCAAAAAGAACATTACCATCTTGCAGACTTCAGAAAAAAGCTCTTATTAAAGACACAGAAATAATATTTGAAGTTTTATAACTATAAAAATACATTTATATTGCCACTTATTTAGGGTATCTTTTATTTCTAAAAAAATTTTAAGTGTTTATTTATTTTTGAGAGAGAGGGGTGAGGGAGGAGCAGAAAGGGTGCAGACCCCGACATGGAGCTCGAATTCACAAACCGTGAGATCACGACTTGAGCCGAAATCAAGAGCTGGATGCATAACAGACTGAGCCACCCAGGCACCCCAAGTATCTTTTATTTCTAAGTTCAGTTAGAGTTTGAAGTTGCAAAGACAGCTGGAATTTGTGGGGCAGACACCAGAGAGGAGACACCTGCCCAGAGAAGGACCCCTTACATATAGAGATTCCCTTACATATTTGGTCAAACATTAACATGCACACTGACAGGATTAGATTTTGTGACACCTAGCAGAGAACAGCAACTGGCGAGTTGTGGACAGAATGGACATTTTGAAAGTGCACAGGAGTGGGACATGTTGAAGTTCTGACCACCCAGAGTGGAAAGAACTCTCTGAAAACCTCAGGCATTTAGTTAAGACTTCAAAAGACCACACCTAAGTAGCAAGATTACTCTAGACACCTCTAACAGGTCCTAAAGCCAAGCCTCAACAGAATCAAGATGTCTAGGGGTACAAAACTCAGCTTTCTTTATTGAAAGGCAAAAAATATATTTTCAACAAAATAATATTCACAATGTCTAACACAATAAAAAATTATTAGACATCAAAAGAGCAAGAAAATGTGATTCAAACCAGAGAGAAGAACAACCAATACAAACAGACCCAGAGAGACTACATATTGGAATCAACAGAGGATTACTTTAACACAACTATTGTAAATATATATAGTAATTTAATGGAAAAGATGGACATATGAGTAAACAGATGAGGATTCTCAGGATATAAATGGGAACTATTTTAAAAGAACCAAATGGAGATTCTTGAATTAGCATAATATCTGATGGGGCACCTGGATGGCTCAGTTGGTTAAGTGTCCAACTTCGGCTCAGGTCGCAATCTCATGGTTTGTGAGTTTGAGCCCCCATTGGCTCCCTGCTTGGGATTCTCTGTCTCCCTCTATCTCTGTTCCTCCACCCCCTCTCTCAAAAATAAATAAATAAACATTAAAAAAATAGAATTAGCAAATATCTGAAATTTAAAACTTCAGTTGGTGAGCTTGAGAATGCATTAGAAACAAAAAGAGCTGCTCACCATACTTAAGACAAGCAAATAGAAACTATCCAAACTGTAATACTAAAAGAAACCAACAGGAAAAAAATAAACAGAATCTCAGTGATGTGATACACAATGTCAAATAGGCTACTATATGTGTAATTAGAATGCCAGAATAAAAGGATAGATTGGAGCATATTGGGGAGAGATTGGGCCAGAAAAATCATATTAAAAGAGATAATAACCAAATATATTCTAAATTTGATGTCAACCCACAGATGCAAGAAGTCTTAATAGACTCTGAGCAGGATAAATATAAAGAAAACCCTATGTAGGCAAAACTTAGTAATATTACTAAATACCAAACATAATGAGAAAAATCCTAAAAGTAGTCCAGAGAATAAAAGACATGTTACATTCAGGGCAACAATGATAAAAATTAAAGGTGCTTTCTCACTAAATAACACAAGGCAGAAGAATAAGTGGTGACATTTTTAAAATGCTAAAAGGAAAATAGCTATCAACTGAGAATTCTATATCCAGCTAAAAGCACCCTTCAAAAATGAAATAAAAAGACACTTTTAGATAAACATAAACTGACAGAATTTATCAAGAAAAGATACACACTACCAAAAAAGGTTAGAGAAATTCTTCAGACTGAAGGGAAATGATACCAGAACTCAGTCTTACATGAAAAAATGAAAAGTGATAGGAACAATAAACATACGGGTAAACAAAGGACTTTTTCCTGATTTTTATTTCTTTAGTATATCGTTGGGTTTTTTAAAATATTAACAATGTACTTTAGAATTTGTAACATGCATAAGAGAAAGTATATGCTAATAGGGACAAATGGAAGTATACCATTGTAAAGTTCTTACATGTGAAATGGTAAAATAGGAATTCAAGGTCAGCTCTGACAGATACATAGGAACACATATTATAATTCAGAATTAGCCACTTAAAAATAAAAAGATAGAGCTAATAAACCAATAGTGGAGATATAATGTAATTTGAGAAAATTATTAATCCAAAAGAATGCGGAAAAGGAGAGAAAAATAGCAAAGAACTCATGGGACAAATAGAAAACAAATAGCAGGATTGTAAATTTAAACCTAACCACATTTTGGGGGCACCTGGGTGACTCAGTTGGTTAAGTGTCCCACTTCAGCCCAGGTCATGATCTCACGGTTCATGAGTTCGGGCCCCTCATTGGGCTCTGTGCTGACAGCTCAGAGCCTGGAGCCTGCTTCCCATTCTGTGTCTCCCTCTTTCTCTGCCCCTCCCCTGCTTGCACTCTCTCTCTCAAAAATAAATAAACATTAGAAAAAAAAAAAAAAAACCTAACCACATTTTTGATACAATCACATTATATCAAAACGGATTAAACACTGCCATCAAAAGGTGGATATTATCAGACCAGATGGAAAGAAAGACCCAAACACATTACAAAGAGATGACTTTTTTAAAATATGAAGACACATATTAGGTAAACGTAAAAAAAAAAATAGGAAGCATATGTTATGCAAACACTAATCATAAGAAGGCTGGAATGTCCATACAGTTATCAAAGTATACCCCAAGACAAAAGAGAGATAAAGAAGAACATTTTATAATAAAGGATAAATTCCTCACACACACACACACAGCTTAAATGTGAATGAACCCAATAACAGCTCCAAAATACTTGGCACAAAAACTGTCAGAAATAAGAAATAGACAAATCCACAATTATTGCTGGAGATGATAGCGCTCAGTCATTGATCCAAAAAAAGGAGACAAGAAATCAGGAAGGATAGAGATATGAATAACACTATAAAACCTTCCCAGGTGAATCTAATGACGCCTGTTCCTGGACTTATGTTCAATAACCACTGATTTACTTCATCTCTTTAACTTTTAGCAGAATCATAGTAAATCCATTCCAATCAGATAACTCGCTAGTTTATTTTTTCAATTAGGAGGATAAATCCAGAACCTCTTCAAAGTATTACCTCTGGTATCTAACCAGGAAATTCTTTCTTTTTTATAACCTGAAGCCACATGATGCTGTTTAAATCCATTCTCTTCCCTGTGGTTTAATAATAGACTTTTTGAAATGAGATTTTAAAGATCACATAACTCAAATGCTCCAATTTACAGAAGATACTTCACTGATTCTTTGTGGCCCAGCCTCATTGCTACATCCTTGTGTAAAGATAAGTGTCTTGGAAAGGATAAGTAACCAAGCCAGGATCAAGTTACTAAGTGTTAGAGTGTGGACTCTAACCCACACAGTCGAATTCTAAAGCCCATGATCTTCATGGGATACTTGGTAAATGCTTACTGAATTAGGGTAATAACTAAAGAAAATCTAGATACTGTAAGTTCCACTGATGCGTCTGCTTCAATATAGATTATTATGAATGGAGCCAACAGCCAAACCCAGATCTTTTGAACCCTAACACTTTGCACTCTACCACATTGTTTGAGAGTAGAGAAATTAAAATAAGGCAATTTGTTTTTAAATATTGTTGATTTTGATCTAATCCTTAGTTTTTCAACCTAATCCTAAAGTTGTGATTGCTTTGAATCAGATAAATTCACTTTGAAGCACAAGACAATGTGTGGCATCCCAATTTTCCATTTTAACCTCATTGTACCTAAAATCTAACCAGTGTCTTGAAATGACCAAGGGAAGTATCCTTGCTAAACAATAATGCTCACTGTGGCTTTTCAATGGCAAGCAAATACAATTTATGGTTGAATAGTCTGAACTGTTTTTAAATACGGCAGTTTTATTGTTCTCCCATGACTGCCTTCACCTTGTCAAATCTCCATTTCCAACCCCCAATATCCCAGCAAAACCCACTTTCCAGGCATTTTCAGTTTTTAAGTACTCATCCCATTGTGTTTCAACATTGTAATCTCTTCTCCAATTTAATATTTAACTTTTCCACTTACTTAAGGGCAGCTAGTCTTCAGCACAACAAGAAAATTACATAATCCTCTCAATTCTCTTCTTCCCCAATCTTAGAGTTGGAGTCAGGGGCAAAATCTTTCTCTGGAACAATTCAAAATCTTCACGTGGCTTGGAGGTAGAGAAAGTAAGCATGCCATCCTCATCCTTCTTCTGGGAAGGGAAGAGAAAATCTTTTTGCCACAAATACTGCCCTCCAGTTGACAAACTCATTGCCCTCACTCATCCATCCAGTGATTTTCTTTTTTTTTCTTTTCTATTTTTTTTTATTGTTTACTTATTTTTGAAAGAGAGAGGGTGAGGGGAAGAGGAGCAGAGATTGGGGGAGGGGGGGAGGGACAAAGGATCCAAAGGTGGCTCTATGCTGACGGCAGGGACACTCATGCAGGACTTGAATTCACAAACTGTGAGATCATGACCTGAGCTGAAGTCAGATGCTCAACCAACGGAGCCACCCCAGGTGCTCCACACCCAGCAATTTATTTATACAGATTTGTAGGGTGGGGTGATTGTGAAGGTAGCAGAGAATCCATGGCTGCCTTTTAAGAGGGACATAATTGTTGAATCCTGCTACAGTCTGAATTGCACGCCCCCCAAAATTGATATGTTTAAGTTCTAATCTCCAGTACCTCAGAATGTGACTATATTTGGAGATAGGGTCTTTGAAGAGGTAATTAAGGTTAAATGAGATCATCAGGCTGGGATCTAATCCAATGTTACTTCTGAAGCAGAGATTAGGACACAGATATGTACAAAGGTTAGACCATGTGAGGACACAGCAAGAAGACAGCGATCTACAAGCCAAGTAGAGAGACCTCAGAAGAAACCAACCCTGTCAACAACTTGATCTCAAACTTCTAGCCTTCAGACCAAGAAAACATATTTCTATTGTTTAAGCCACCCAGTCGGTGGTATTATGTTATGACAGCCTTAGCAAACTAATACAGAACGTTTAGAAGATGGGGATAATTAGTGCTGATTTGTCTTCAGGTTTAGATTCTAGTTCTGAGGCCACAAAGTAAGTCTCACTCAATAATCAACATAAGAAATAAAAGTTAGCACATGTCAATATTGGAGAAATATAGGAAGAAAGATGCAGCCAATAGCACAAAAGGAATGGGCCAAAAGAGAAATGATAAACTAAAAGAAAGACTGGGCTGAGTTTTAGAATAATACACTAGTGAAACAATGGCAACATGATTGTCAACAAATTGCATTCACATAATGAAACCAATGCACAAGTTGAGACCACTGAGAACCTTGGCTGTGTCAAAACAGGAAAGTCAAGGTAATTCCAGGGCTGATAAATAGGGACAACAATAGAAAGTCAAATGTGTTAAACCACACAGAGCATCAGAATCACAGAAGGCAGGACAAGCAGAGAACAGAGAACACACAAGTGTCACCTAATGAAACAGGAATTCTGATAATATCAAATCAGTGACATTTTCTGGATCATGATCTGGTCCTAGTCAAAACAGGAACAATGATTAAAGACAAATCCATGTGGAAGGATTTGAGGGACCACCTCCTGAATCTGAAGATGGTCTGATCAAAAGGATCTTCCCTATAAATCTGTCTTGAGCTGAAAACTTGTCTCCAAAGGGTTATACGTGAATAAGAGAATTTTGACTGAGTTTAAGAAATTATGTAACTTGGCAGTGATTATGTTAGAGTTAGGTGAGCACGATCCTTAAAGTCAGATATACCTAAATTCCAATTCGGGCTCTATTCCTTACTTGCAGTGTGCCTTAGGCAAGTCACTTAGTCTTTGGGAACCTCAGTGTTCTCATCTATAAGATGGGGATACCTTACATACATAACTGTGACTCCAATGCAATAGCATATGTATGCCTTCTTAAACAGGGGTTAATTGCCATATATTATTACTCAGTTAATATTAGCTCCCTGTTCGACCTCTGTTATCAAGGCAGCAGAAAACAGGGCTTTTAAAGGCTCAGACAACAGATAGCTAGATTTTGAGGCAAAAGGAGGGTTCCTGCCAGAGAAATGGAGAACTGGCAGGAGAAGGTGATTGCGGGTCATGGAGAAGGACACCAAAATAGATGTTACCGGTGTTGTCGGTTTCATGATCTTATTTAGGAAAAGTACACTTCGAGGAAGAATGTTTCTTCTCCAGTCATCATGTGAGTACTGCCATCAGGTTGGGGGCCCTAAATCATGATGCAAGGATGGACCTGAGAAGATTAAACTATTTCTGCTCACCAGGCTGGCTAGACAGGCATCCCTTCGCACTCACTATGCCATAGGCAGAGCACTTCCAAATCTACACCTTGCTCTAAAGCATATGGTCCTCCCAGATAAAGAAAAGCGGTCCTCCAGTCAGTCCTAGAGAATGGCTGCCCTTGTCAGCTAAAAACCCCTCCAAGTCCATTTGTCTTGACCTTGATCAAAGTTTCCCTGCTGTGGATTGGGATATGGTGGTACAGTGTTTGATAGAAAGAATTTACTCTACAGAGAAAAATTCTAAGAGAGCCACCCAGAGGACACTGATTATAAAGTACTCATGTGACACAGCCAGCAATCCGCGCATCCAGATGTCAAAAGCTGGTTAATTAAGATTAACACATATTTGCTTTAGCAAGTCCAGTCAATCCAATTGCAGTATGGTTTTTTTCCCATTGTTCATTTCCACAGAACTTTCTTTGTCTCTGTAGAACAGCCATAAGTGGCAGAAATAACCAGAATTTCTCAACAGCCTTTCTCAAGCAATAGTGAAGATTAGCTCATTTATTTGAAAAAGGAAGGGGAAATTTTTAGGAAGGCATTTGATGGTCTAGCCTTCAAGCTACTGTTTTTAAACAGAAAGCATATGCCACCACTTCAAATGGTGAAAAAGGAAAGCTAACTGTTTGAATTGACCAAAGACGCAATGGCGAAGAAAGCTAGCTCAGGGCTGTGTCTCATTCACACTCCACCAGCTCACTTGGATAATAGGCTCCATCTTGACTTAGAAGGACAAGTTTCCCCACCGAGTCAGTCATAAATGCTGCTGCTGACATTTCCATTTCTCTATTTGCTTGACTATAGTACTAAGACCCAGAAAACAGGGCTTGTACAATTTGCAAATTAAGATGATTTTTCGGCAGCCATAAACTTCAAGCTGAAGAGGCTATTCAAAAAGCTGTGGTAAAGGAGGCAGTAACTGTTTTATCTTTTTCCATAAAACTCTAATGTGTTGGAGGGAAAATAAAGAAACCCCAGGTATAAACACTGCTATTGTAAGTTCAGTACACAACCTTTGTGATCTATCTACAACAAAGTTGAAGCTGTTGAATACGGTAATGATAAAATTCTAAACAGAACTCATGAGAGGAACCAAAATGATCTGAAAAAAAAAAAAGAGTTTTTTAATGGGATTTATTAGCAAGACCATCCTTGGGAATTATAGTGACATACATAGAAGAGTTTTGCAAAGGCAAATTACACTATGTTGGGCATTATTCTACCTCAATTTAAAGGTAAAAGGCAAAAAACCAAAGGTCATCAGCCCAAGAGTATATTAATTTATATCTAATGTAGGGTTTTTTCCACACATGAAGAAGTCCAAAGGGGAAAAAATTATAGCTCCCACAAGAAACTTTAGGCAATAATCTTACATAATTTACAACATAAAAGGACATCTCTGTGTCCAGGAATTGTGGCTCATCAGCATTGTAAAAATGGATCCGTGCAACTCATTTGATGCAAAAGTCGTATTAAAATCTTCAGGCAGACGGCTGCCCCACACAGCCCATTCCTCCCATTGCCCGCCACACTCACAACAGGTAATATTTATGGACACTCTAGCAGAAAGACAAATAACGTGACCTTTGGGGAAAAGAGGGCAAACTAAAAGGACAAGTCCAATTCTTCAGAACCCAAAGAAGCATCGCTCAGATGCCCCGATGAGGCCCGTGCCAGCTGGATTCTCTATCTAGCCCAGCACAGGCTCAGGGAAGCCCTGAACGATTTCATTATCTCCTGTCTTCCAAAGGGAGAAGGAGTCTGCTTTCCTATTTCATGATAATTGGATGAAGAAATGTGGGTGGGAGCACAATTCATTTCAGAGTTTGATGAATTATTTACCAATTAAAGAGACGAGCAGAGAAAGGGGAGGGCTACATAACTTTGATATGAATGTTCCTTTTATTATATTATTTATACACATGAAATTGTTGCTTTTATTAACTAAGAGGTTAATCACTTGAATGGGATGCTTTGCATCCTTTACAATCCCGTACACAGGCAAATTGGCTAATTTTATGTTAGGAAAATAACCTGGCAATTTTTCTAGTACTTATCTGTGTGGTGCAGTTTAATAACATTTTATAGTATGAAAAATGAGTAAACCAGCTGGGCTGCTGGTGTTACAAAGCCACTCTGTCTTAGTGGTGAGGAAAAGCGAAGAGTTCTTGGGATTCTGGTAGAGAATGAACCGCAAGGAAATGACCCTTTGCTGCCTATCAGGTGTCAACAGGACAGTGTATGTTACATGGAACCAAAGCACAAACTGTAGGATCATAAGATGTGGTCAGAGACTCAGTCCCTGCCACTCACTATCCATGTACTTTGGTCAAGTCACATGCTTTCTGAGTCTTCTCTTCATTTGTGAAATATGGGTAATCCACTTATTAATCTAAATATATTTCAAGAGCATCCTACGTACCCTCATTACACAGAGCACTGGGATCGTAGTGATGAACAAGACTGACAAGATTCTTGTCTTCTTGAAGCTTTTATTCTAGTGGGGAGAATAATACCCATCTAAAAAGCAAACTCAACATTTGCAAATTTTGATAAGTACTGTTAAAGATATATGTAAGGACAGTATAGTAATAGCAACATAATGGGACAAATGGTAGGTACACTTACGGGGAACAGAGCATAATACATAAATTTGTCAAATCACTAAGTTGTACACCTGAAACTAATATAACATTGTGTGTCAATTTTACTCAAAATTTTAATTAAAAAAATGAAATATACAGGAATAATTGGAAAGTAACACAGACCTATTATTAAATTCTTTTTTTTTTCAACGTTTTTATTTATTTTTGGGACAGAGAGAGACAGAGTATGAACGGGGGAGGGGCAGAGAGAGAGGGAGACACAGAATCAGAAACAGGCTCCAGGCTCCGAGCCATCAGCCCAGAGCCTGACGCGGGGCTCGAACTCACGGACCGCGAGATCGTGACCTGGCTGAAATCGGACGCTTAACCGACTGCGCCACCCAGGCGCCCCACAGACCTATTATTGATAGGAGATTCTGAGAACTCTCTAGAGAGTGATAGTTAAGCTAAGACCTAAGCAATAAGGTAGAATACACAACTTATAGAGCCAACAGAACAGTATTCTGGGCAAAAGGAATTATGTGTAGTGACATGATCTTGTTACTTTTTTGAAAGATCTGTCTCCTTTGTGCAGGATCAATTGAAAGGACACAAGTGATACAGCGTAGGGAATATAGTCAGTGGTACTGTAATAGTGTTGTATGATGACAGATGGTAGCGACACTTGTGGTGAGCATAGCATAAAGTCTAATCACTATGTGTACGCCTAAAACTAATGTAACATTGTATGTCAACTATACTTCAATTTAAACACACACACACACACACACACACGAGAGAGAGAGAGAGAGAGAGAGAGAGAGAGAGAGAGAGAGAGAGAGAGAGATGGAGACACTATGTATGGGGCCACTGCAGTAATTTAGTTGCTAGATGTCAGTGGCTTTGACTAGAATGTTGGCCATATATATATGAAGACAAGAGGACAGAGACAAAGCTATGTTCTGGAGAATCATCTGGTCCTGGTGATGAGAAGATTATGTCCTAACACCTTTCACATAAAATAAAGGGAGAAGCTTATGATGACAGTGCCTTTAGTAGCTGAGAATATGCCAGTGCTAAATGCTGACACAAGACTGGAGATGTCCAGGTTTGGGAAACATTTACAAGTTCAGTTTGCACATAATTTTGAGGCATCTTTTGAGATACCTAAGTGGATATGTCAGGTAGGATCATTAGATATGTACGTGTAAGCTCAGGAAAGACCATGAGCTGGGAATATAAATTTGCGAATCTTTAAATTAGAAATGGTTTTTGAAAGCTGGTAATAATATCTTCCTTACATATTCTACAGGGCTTTTTTTTATTATCTTGCAAGCTGCTTATCTCACTTAGTTAAGCTAAGCTAAGTTATGCTACAGTAACAAATACTTGAAAATATCAGTGGTTAAAGACAAGAAAGGTTGATTTCTTGCTCATGCTACATGCCTACAGCAGGTAGTCTGGGGCTTGACTCTGTATCTTTGTTATCATCACTAAGACACAGGCTGGCAGAATCACCAGATCTAGAGGATTGTTGGTCATGGTAACAGAGGGAATATTGAACCCTGAATGCCTCACACTGACATTAATGTTCTAGCAAAGAAGTAACACATTACTTGTGCTTTCTGCTCCTTTGGCCAGAACTCATCACATGACCCCATCAATCACAAAGGACCCAGAAAATACAATCCTATCCTGTATCTGGAATGGGGACAGGGGAACATTTGGTAAATAGCACCAATAACCACCCACTTTAGGAAATTCTACCCACTTTGGGATGGAAAGTGCCAATGGGAGCTGATGGTTCTCAGCTCTTCTAACTCGTGAGTCCCTCTTTGTGTTTTCTGAAGCACTTTGCGTGTGTGCTATAAAATAATACATAAGGAAATAACATATGGAAAGTAATTGGTAAGTCTTAGGGAAAAAAAAAGCATTTTTAAAGGTAAGTTCAAGACCCTACACTGAAACGTGATGGGGGAACTGTTGACACACAACACAAATCATTAAGTATTTAGTAACCATTGGTTATATGGGCCTTGGCTTGACAGCCTCATTTTGGAGACAGCTGTACTTGCTTGTATTGATTGAGGTGGTGTGCACTAACAAAAGCTGAAACCTTCAGATTTAATGAAGGCAAAAAGCCATCCATGAGCAGAAAGCAGCTATCGAGCTGATTACAGTAGACAAACCCAAAGTTTGATTAATTCCATGGAGAATTGACCCCAAGAAGAAACTCACTATAGTTTATATGAGTCAACTCAATCAGGATCAGGGAAATCTGGTAAATTTCCATTGGCTGGTAGATGGAGTAAGTCCAATAGGCAGGCAGTTAGACCGCAGATAATTACTAGGTCAGATTAGCCTGAGCGTCTCCCTGGTAGCAAGGTAAAGGTTCAAGGATGCCTACTCACTCTCTCAGGTCATTTGGATATTCTTGACACCTTCTCCTAAGTCCTGCTCTCACAGATTCTATTCTGTTCTGAGCCAGATGCTATGTAAAAGCTAAAGCTCAAAGGTCACTGTCCTTGCTCTGAGAACTTTACAAGTTTAACATTGCAGATCACATTCTCTGTTCAATTACATGTATTTAATTAGTTTGCTTATTGACTTTTTGTAAATGATCTAAGTTTTAACTCAAGTATGCAGGGAGCATAGAGGCATGTAAATTGTAGGTCCTAGAAAAGTGAGGGGGCTAAAAGAGCAGGTGGGTGACACCGTTCTAGGGGCAAAGTGCACTAGAGAAGTATGGGCCGTTGACTGCTCAGCACATAGACCCTGACTCTAGGGAACGCTGGTGTGTAGCAAAAAGACAAAGGTTATATGTGGAGGTAGGAGTGAGGGAAAGCAAGAGGCTCTGCCTCACTGCAGTGGAAGTGGCATGAGAAAGGGAAGGCTGGAGAGGTAGGATAGGGCTGAAAATAGAAGACTTTGATTGCTACCATACAGCCTTGAGACCCCCTTCTTTGAGCAAAAGGAAGTCATCAAAGATATTTCTGGCTGAAGGGTGACTTGATAGAAGTGTTTTGTTGTTTTGTTTGTTTTTTTTTTTTAAGAATTCAGGGAAAGGATTGAGTTGGGTGGCGGAAGAGAACAAGATCTTCCTTGGACTGAAAGGAACACCAGCCATGGAAAGGACATCAGTTACAAGGCTATTGGAATGACCCACATAATCATCCTTTCAACCTGGTTTCTAGCTATGGTCCCCCAAATCACCAGCAACAGATGACCTCCACCGATACAGCATATTTTTCATTTTCTCCAGAGATAAAGTTTCTTTTTCGGAGCACTAAGAAATTGAAATGGTCTTAATGAGTCACTTCCTCCAAACTTCTCTCCTCTGTCATAGACACCGCTTTGTAGAACCAAAAGGCTAGACAACAATCTTAGACTTTTGTTATTGTTACCTGATTATGACCAAGAAGAGCACCTATTTCTTGGATTTATGCATCAAGCCTCCATAAAAAAATGGGCACTGTACACAGAGCATACAAAGCAAATCCCTGAATCATTGCCTATAGATGCTCAGAGGTAACTGGAGGGACAATAAACAAACTATGCCACCAAAGATAATGAGCAGGACGGTGCAATGTGGGCTGCCTGGTCCCTTTCTCTGTCTAAGGCACAGAACTTCATGAAGTAAGGTGGCCACACCGGGAGAAAATCATGTCCACACTGAGTCCAGGAGAAAGAAAAGAGAAAAAACTACAAAATATTCCTGAGCCCATAGAGAAATTGGTCTTTAAGGAAAAAAGGAAACTGCTAAGTTTGAAAGGCTAAATGAGGAGAAGTAAGCTCTAACATGGACACAGAGGTCTGGTGGGGAAAACAGATGAAGTTGAGTTGTGGCATCAAGTAGAAGCTTTCTGGGTTACAAGAAACAAAGCAAAGACATATTTCATAAACCTGTGCCTTCTGCCAAGTTCTCCACCTGTCTTATCTCATGTAATCCTCTTCAGGAAGGTCCATGAAAAGGTCCTATTATCATTCCCCTTTTGCAGATGAAGAAACTGATGCTTGTCCACGGACACACAGCTAATGAACAGTTAGTTAGGAATTTCAAGTCAGCTGAGCCCTAAAGCCTGTGAACTTCAACACCACCCTTATACGGTCCCCATGGTATTTAGTCTCTAAAGTCAAAGGATTAGATGCAGTGATCCATCTCTCCTACAAAGTAACTACCTCTAAACCACATTCCATGTACTTGAATATCTACAACAAAGTCTGTAAGTACTTTATTTTGAAATGTCCAACAAAATTTCCTTCTCTTCTACCACTCAACCCACTCCTCTTCCTGCTTCCTTTAACTCAGAAAGGTGGAATCTTTCTCCCAGTTACTAAATTATCCTTGATTAGGGTGATATCTCCCCAATACACAACCAGCCGCTAAATCTTTTTTGGCCTCCTTTTGAGACATTTCATATGACTCTGAAGTCATTTCCTCACTGGCCTTTCTGTCCTCATTCTCCCCCTCCTGCCACCCACTGTCCAGCTGTCTCATTCTGCCGATGGGGCTAGTTTTCTTCAACACCAATGCTAGGAATCCTCAGTGATAAGTCAGGAAAGCCCACAGACTCCAGAAGCAGATGGCCAGGGTTCAAATCCTCTTTTCTTCACTTACCAGCTATGTGACTTGGGCAGTAACTGAAATTCTCTCAGTTTCAGTCTCTAAATCTATTAAATTAGGATAATAATAGTACCAATCTCATAAGGGAAAATTAAATGAGACACAGAGTAAAGACCCCGTGAAATGTTACCAAGATCATTTAAGTTAATAACTTAACTTATCAGGGAAGGTGTCTCTTCCCTGATCAAAATCCTCTGTTCACTCCACATTGCTTACAAAATAAAGTCTGGGGAACTTCTCAGTGTGGGGAACTTCCAATTCCACCAGAAAATTGTCTTAACCTACCCTTCTGGACTTCTTTCCTTTTACCCAAGCTCTCTCCTCCAGCTCACTGTAAGCATGGAGTCCACTGACAACTCACCAGCCCCCCATTTTGCCCATTCCCCCTTCCACACTTTTGCTCAAAGTGCCCCTTGTGCCTGAACAGCCTTCACTCATAGTGACTTATCATTCATCCTTCCCTCAGGCTTAAACATCAACTTCTCTGTGAGGTGTTCACACATCCCCTTTTTCCAGATATCCCCAGCGATCTCTCCTGGTGCTCCATCCTACCTGGGCTTATATGTCCAGATTGCAGGTGGCCTTAATGGCCCTTTCTCTCCACTGATGATGTCACATATTTTGTACTGTACTGTTTTTAGAGGAAGCACATATTCAGCTCCTGTCCATCCTCCACTCTTATCTGGGTACATCTTACTCTACGCCCAGGAGCACACCCACAACTACAGTTTCATCAATGAACAGGAGCACTGAGAATAACTCTCAAAATCCTCCTTCATGCCAACCATGTCCGATACCTGCTCAACATTGACCCACGCTTCAGAGGATTGGCACAGCCGGGGTGAGCAGAGAGAGAGTGGCAATGAACACCACAGCCCTAATCAAAAGTAGGTTACTTAATAGGGTTTGATTAACCCTCCTTCACAGGGTAAATTCTTTTTATTTAAGTTTTTAAATATGTATGTATGTATGTATGTATGTATGTATGTATTTATTTTGAGAGAGAGCATGCACCCTTGAGCAGGGGAGGGGAGAGAGAGAGGGAGAGAGAGAATCCCAAGCAGCCTCCATGCTGTCAGCGCAGAGCCCAACATGGGGCTCGATCTCAACAACATGAGATCATGACATGAGCTGAAATCAAGAGTCGGGTTGAACTACCCAGGTGCCTCCATATAGCAAGTTCTTAAGAAGAGAGATTAACATATAGCAGTGGTTCTCAAACATGTCTATATATTGAAATCCATTAGGGAGCTGTATTCGTTTCTTGGAGCTTCCAGAACAAAGACCTACAAACTCTGCAGCTTCAAACAAACAGAAGTTTATTGTCTCATGGTTCTGGAAGCTAGAAGTCTGAAATTAAGGTATTGGCAAGGCCATACTTGTCTGAAACCGGTAGGGGGAATCCTTGCTTGCCTCTTCCAGCTTCTGATGGTTTGCTAGCAATCTTTGATGCTCTTTGACTTGTAGCTACATGACTTCAATCTCATGGCATTCTCTCTATGTGTCTCTGTCTTCACTGAGCCATCTTCTTAGAAGGACATTAGTCATACTGCATTAAATCACACCTTAATTCCAGTATAACTTCACTTTAACTTAAGTGATTACATTCTGACATGACCCTATTTCCAAATAAGATCACATCTGAGACACCAGGGGGTAGGGCCTCAATATATCTGTTTCAGAAGACACAGTTCAACTAATAAAGAGAAATAAAAGAATTTTTTTAAATACTTTCAGGGAAGCCTGGGTGGCTCACTCGGTTGAGCGTCCCACTTCGGCTCAGGTCATGATCTCATGGTTCATGAGTTCGAGCCCCACGTTGGGCTCTGTGCTGACAACTCAGAGCCTGGAGCCCGCTTTGGATTCTGTGTCTCCCCCTCTCTGCCCCTCCCCTGCTCATGCTCTGTCTCTCTCTGCCTCTCAATTATAAATAAGAAAAAAGTTAAAAAAAACATTTTTAAATACTTTCAGTAATGTCCCATCCCAGAGTCTGTAATCTAAGTGATCTGGGATGTAGCTTGGGCTTCTGAATTTTTAAAAAGTCCTGAAGCAATTCTAATGTGCAACCAAGTCTAAAATCCAAGTGTCAGGGGTTAAGATCAAGGGGCTTTGGAGTCAGGCTACCTGGGGTAATTTGTGCCTACACCACTTACAAGCTGAGTGGCCTTCAGAAATTTGCATAACCTCTCTGTGCTTCAGTTTCCCCAACTTCAAGTGGGGATGATGATAATTGCACCTGCTCCATAGGGAGATTGTAAGGATTAAATAAGGTTATAAAAGAAAGCATTTAAAACTATGCCTCAAACCTTATTATCCTCATTATAATTATAGTTCTAACACATTTGCATCCTAAGTTTTAAAGCCTTAATTGTAATATTCAATAAAGAGTATTTAGTCTCTATTTTAGAAATGAAACGAATGGAGCACATAGATATCCAATAGTTTGCTCAAAAGTCAGTGGGGAAATCGAGAAAGAAATTTACATCTGCTATGTACAAATCATAGCTCAGCACTTCAGGAAACCAGTGGCTTTTAATCTTGGTCTCAGGGGCCACTGTGATGGGGTGGGGGACTATGAGGGAATAGAGCGGTACAGTTCACTTTTATCTTCTTCACATGTTAATTCCCCACAGGGTTTTGCTTGAAAAGAATGGGGAGTGAGGGTTTCCATGGTTTAAAAAAAATTGGAAAGCACTGTGCTGGATTATATTACCATAAACCTCCTAACTGGCAGAATTTACCCTAGCTTCCGCTTCCTCCCTTTTCCTCGAGGAGCAGAAAAGCCCAAGAGAGTTTCAGGTGGTCAAAGACACTACAAGAAGGGAGTGAGGGTAAGTCTCCATGCCCGGTAAGAGGAGATATGCAAAGAGGGCTCGCTGTAGCATTTTATAATGTCTGCTCTCTGCTGGTTACTAAAATTTGTGTGAGGGAGGCAGAGAATTAAGACCTCCCAAGGCCCCAATCAGAGTCGTATCCACTGAGAAATGCAGGGTGAAATGGACGGAGCACTCTCTTACCCTTATGCTTCTAATCACCGGGAAGCTCAGGAAATTGGAAACGCCCCAGAAACAACATGACATATCAAATACCAGAGCCTGGGCGATCCATCACCATCTTCATCACCGTGGTCATTACCATTCACTTCTACTCCGTGGACAGCCCGTAAATCAGTTTGTGGAGCTCTTTGGGATCGCTGAGTGAAAGGCACTGAATAAATGTCAGCTGGGATCATTAGAGATACCTTTCACTTTAGACAGACAAATGTTAGTGAGTCCATGTTCAAGGAAGCACCGATAGGGACCCTGGATATTTCCAGGGGCCCCAAGATGCTAATAATGATTCACATAGTCAGAAAATTAAGACAGAAAAGGAGAGGGTTTTCTCATCTCACAATATTAAAAATACTCCACAAACGTAAAAACTCATTCACCATACTTGGCTTGTGCAGGGACATATTTCTGACCCCATGTGCTTTCTCCACAATCTGAAAACAGGCAGAGAACCAAATAGTTTTTGATACTCCAAATCCATCAGGGGAAACCTTTGGAACCCCCATTGAAGACACAAGCACCAAGCCAAAGATGTTTACAGGAAGGGTATGTTCCATTCTCCTTCCCTGAGCCCTCTTGTGTCTTTTCCCTGAACCTTCTCTTCACAGGCAATGACTCTCTATAGGGTGCCCACTCTTTAAAAACAGGCTAGATCTCCTGCACCAACTCTGGAAACTAAAGTTGGGTCTAGAGGTTATGACTGCTCTCAAGAAAAATTTTGCCAATACTTCCCAGCATGGACACATCGTGTCTTCCAGACCTAAATCAATCCATCTCTCTTGCTCAGAAAGTGAAAGCTTCATCTCCTGGCATACTCCTTTGTGTGTTTTGCATCTGTCTTGGTTTCCACTGAACTGAGTACCAGGTCCAGATTCCCATGCACATGGAGGAGGGGAGTAAGCCTTTTTAGTAGGTTTTCTATTGTTCATTGTTTGCCAAATACTGAAAGCATGCTCAGTACAGTATTGGATGGATCCTCAAGGTCCCCTGAGGCAGAAAGTCCAAAATAAAGAGACAGAAGTAAGTGACTCATACATAAAACTGCTCTGCTGGGAAGAAAAGCCAAGTTGTTCATGGTCTGTAAATGAGCCAGGTGGGTGGGAGTATGTTTATGTTAGAACTTCCAAAGACCAACTTCCAATGAGGCCCTCTGGGGACATAAGGCTCTAGTCAACTCTGTCTTCAGGGAAAAACTTCTTCCTGCAAAATAGGAGGCAAGGCCACAGGAGGATTCTGGAATTTCCCGTTTAACAACTACATGGATTATGTTTGTCACTGGAACACAAACACCTTTTTTCAGAGCTATATTTATTTAATGCTTAGAAATGGGGTGGAATTAATAAGCCCAGAATGGAGAAGTCCAGAATTCAGGGAAAAACATGAGCATATTGGGTTCATTTCTGCTCTTCAGGGTTCCTCTTCAGCAGGAACTGGGCTTTGAGCCTTGCAATCCATTCTGTCTTCTAAACTGCATGCTGAGAGTTCCCATACAGCTGCCACATATTGCTGACTGGAACCCAAGCATCAGTGATACAGGTGTTTATCCACTGGAAACTGGGCTGGGAAAGCCTAGTGAATTACCGAAAAGTATAGGTAATTCCATGACATTACTATTTGCTCTTGACGTGAACATACTGCATGCCACTTAGTAAGAGAGAGGATGGGGTCCTTCTTATTTTTCTTCACCTTCACTCACATTATCTATTTGCTGTTAATAATCCAGAACATGTTGGAGTGTGGGCAGGAAAGAAAGGATAAGAAAGCCATTCCCTTACTTGAACTAGTACTGCCCTAAGATGGTGTCTTAGTCATCTTAGGTTCCTATAACATGACTGTAGACTGAGTGGATTAAACAAAAGAAGGGTATTTCTCATAGTTCTGGAGGCTAGGAAGTATAACATCAAGGTACCAGCAAATCCAGTGTCTGATGAGAACTTTATACCTGGTTTGCAAATGGCCATCTACACATGGCAGAGAGGTGAGAACAGCGCAAGCTCTCATGTCTCTTCTTATAAGGGCAATAACTGCATCCAGGAGAGTTCCATCCTCATGTCCAATTACCTGTCAAACTGCGCATCCCCAAACACCATCACTTGGGCGGGGCAGGGGGGGCGGGTAAGATTCCAACATATGAATTTGGGGAGGACATAAACATTCAGTCCATAGCAGAAGGTTCTTATTCTTTGGGCCAAGCAGATGATTGAGCCAATTCATGGTCTCTCGTGGGCATTTCTGTGAATTTACTTGAACCTCCTTACTAGGATTCATCTGGTTGCAACTCCTATGATCCTAGGTTTTTTCTTCTATTATCCATTCCCATCCTCTCTACCATTCCTCGTTTTCCTGCAGTCTGCTCTATGCAGACCCTTTGCTCTGGAAGTCCCGTTGTGTCTTCTAAGTGTACCTCAGTCTTGAAAGACCAAAATGTTGATAGAAGGAAAATACAGAGAGATGAGCACTACTTCAGTTGCTACTTGTGCCCCTCCAGGCATTTGCCAGTTTTCTTTATGGAACATAGGTGCTGAGCAAAGCACAGCAGTAAGAGTTTATAATGGTCTTACTGACAAGGGAGTTGAAAATTCGGGTACAGGGCTACCAAGGCTGCTAGAACTTGAGAAGTCATGATCTGAGAGAAATCTAACTGTGGAAACATAAAGTGGATATTATATGTGCAATTTTTCCTTGAGGTATTTTTTAACTCCTAAACTGCACATGTGTGAGGCAAATTGCCAGGAAAACCAAGCAGAAAGCAGCTGCTAAGAAGCTAAAAATCTAAGCAGACATTTCAGTAATCTCCTGGTTCTAGGAAGACAAATATTGATGTTCATAGCCTGCCAAGAAAGAGAATCTCTAACAATCATACCAGACTTATCCTTGAGATCCTTGAAGAGGTAGGCTCTAGAAATAAAGACAAAGCTGAAATAGAACAGATCTCACCAGCCCTCACATTGAGTCTGAAACCCAAGTCCAGGGGATCGAGATGATCTCCCTGTGGTCTATCTGCCTGTCAGAAGAAAATTAAATCCTCTCTAAAAAAAGATGTTATCTATACTATCTACAATTTTTCATTCATAATGCTTGGCATTAGATCAAATTTACCAAGTAAGCCACAACACAGGATCATATGACCAAAAACCAAGAGCTAAAAATTTTTTTTTAATATAAATAAATTTTTAAAAACGGGCTTTAGGAACCAGTTAAAAGGAAATGTTTGAATTATTGAACATGGAGTTTTAAATAATTATAAATAACAATCAATATAAGAAAAAAAAAGATGGAAGCTTTCATCAGAGTTCCATGAAGTATTTTTTTTAATCAATTAGAAAATACAGAGCCTGGTATTATAATAGTGAAATCAAAATTTCAATAAATGGGTTTAATAACAGATTAAACATAGAAGCAGAGAGAATAAATTAGCTAGAAGATAAATCAGAAGAAAATATTAGAATTATATTTTCTTAGAGAAACAAAGAGAATTTAAAACACAGAAAGAGACAGGGCACCTAGGTGGCTCAGTCAGTTAAGTGTCCAACTTCAGCTCAGGTCGTGATCTCATGGTTTGTGAGTTCGAGCCCCACATCAGACTCTGTGTTGACAGCTCAGAGCCTGGAACCTGTTTCAGATGCTGTGTGTGTGTCTCTCCCTGTACCTTCCCCACTCTCTGTCTGTCTCTCTATCAAAAATAAATAAACATTAGGGGTGCCTGGGTGGCTCAGTCGGTTAAGCCTCCGACTTTGGCTCAGGTCACGATCTCGCGGTCCGTGAGTTCAAGCCCCGCATCGGGCTCTGGGCTGATGGCTCAGAGCCTGGAGCCTGCTTCAGATTCTGTGTCTCCCTCTCTCTCTGCCCCTCCCCCGTTCATGCTCTGTCTCTCTCTGTCCCAAAAATAAAAAACGTTAAAAAAAAAAAATTTTAAAAAAAAAATAAAAAAAAAATAAATAAACATTAAAAAACACGTAAAAAAACACAGAAAAAGAGCTTAAGAGACACATGGAACGGGTGCCTGGGTGACTCAGTTGGTTAAGCATCTGACTCTTGATTTATGCTCAGGTCGTGATCTCATGAATTCAAGCCCCACAGTGGGCTCTGTGCTGACAGTGCAGAGGCTGCTTGGGAATCTCTCTCTCCCTCTCTCTCTGTCTCTCCCACACTTGCATGCTCTCTCTCTCTCAAAATAAATAATTTTTTAAAAAGAGAGAGAGAGAGAGATGGGACATGATGAAAAGGACTTTCATCAGTTTGCTGGAGTCTGAAAAGGAAAGGAGAGAGATAATAGAACAGAAGAGAGATACTCTGAGAAGTTTCCAAAACAAGCAAAAAATAGTAACATGTTGAAGAAACACTACAAATTTCAAGCAGGATAAATACAGATAAAACCACATCTATGAAGCTGCTTAAAACCAAAGATAAAAAAAAAGAGTATCTGATAAACATAGAAAATAGATAACATGACTTTTAGGGGAGCAATAACAGAATTGTGATGGTCTTTCAACACAAACTATGAAGCAAAAAGACAACAGAATAATTGTTTTAAAGCGCTGAAAGAAAATTTTTGCCAACCTAGAATTGCATACACAAGAAAAATAGCTTTCAAAAACTAAAGGCTAAATAGTGGCATTTTCAAACAAACACTTAATGACACTGTAACCAGCAGGGGCAAACTTATAAAAAAAAAATTAAAATTAAGAGCAAAGGCAAAAAGAGAATGATCCCAGATGAAAACATCTTTGCTGCAGGAAGGAACAAGAGAACCAGAAAAGCTAAGTATTCAGTAATTCCAAATGAATATTGTCTCTTTGTAACAACAGTAATAATGTCTTTTGTAATTTAACATATATACAGTCAAAATTCATAACAATAACACAAAAGTGAGTAATGGATAAATGGAGTTAAGGTATTATAAGACCTGTCCAGAAAGTTAAACATACTGATTTAAGTTCAACATTCATGAGTCTAGAATGAATATTAGAATTACTAATAACTAAATATAAATAAATAAGAAAAAGAATGTATAACTTCATGTGAATGGTGGAAATGAAATAATTTTGGCGGGGAAATGAAATACTTTTCAAAGTTTATATAATTGAAGCAAAAGAAGGCTATAAGTGGAAAAAACAGGTTAAAAAAACAGAAAGCAAATAAAAAGGTAATACATTTAAATCCAGACATATCTGTAAATACACTGAATAGAAAGAGAACAAATACTCTAATTAGAGACAAATGTGATTGTACTGGATAAAGCAAATAAAATGTACACGAATGTAAGAGACAGATGTATACCTTAAAAGTAGAAAGTAAAGGGTTGGAAAATATATGCTATATATTTTACAACATAGCCAAAATATGTCTTTTGTAGCTATAATAATATCAGACAAAATAAACTTTAAGGCAATAAGTATTGCTAGAGATAAAGAGAGCTATTCCATAATAATAAAAGTGTCAATCTAAAGAATATATAATAATTATAAAAGTCTATGCAGCAATTTACATGGCCTTAAAATACTTAAAGCAAAAGTTGACTGAACTAAATGGAGAATAGATAAATCCATATACTTGTACATTTATAACTTTCCTAGCAATTAATAGAATAAGCAGACCAAGAATATTAGTAAATATAGGTGATTAGAAGAGCATAATTAATAAATGTAACCTATTTCATATAACAAACCACTGCATCCAATAACTTCAGAAGGCACATCCTTTTTTTTTAAATTTTTTAAAATTTTTATTTATTTTTGAAGGAGAGAGAAAGAGAGAACGTGAGCAGAGGAGGGGCAGAGAGAGAGGGAGACAGAATCCGAAGCAGGCTCCAGGCTCTGAGCTGACAGCACAGAGCCTGAGATGGGGCTCGAACCCACAAACAGTGAGATCATGACCTGAGCCAAAGTCAGATGCTTAATTGACTGAGCCACCCAGGTGCCCATAACCCCAATGAATTTAAACTAGAAATCAAGAAATGCTTGAAAATTAAAGACTTCTAAATAATACATGGATAAATTAAATATATATTTAAACATATATTTGTATATATAATACACATATATTACAAAAAAAATTAGAAAATATTTTTAATTCAATGATAAAAACATGACCTATCACGTGCCTGGGTGGTTCAGTCAGTTAAGTGTCTGACTCTTGATTTTGGCTCAGGTCATGATCTCACAGTTTGTGAGACTGAGCCATGAGTTGGGCTCTGCACTGAGAGCATGAAGCCTGCTTGGGATTCTCTCTCTCCCTTTCTCTCTGCCCCTCCCCTACTTGCACACATGCATGCACAAACTCTTTCTCTCTCTCTCTCTCAAAATAAGTAAATAAACATTTTTTTTAAAAATATAACAGATCAAAACTTGCTTGATAAAAGGAAAGGAGTGCTCACACAAAATGTGTAGCCTAAAATGCATAAACTAGAAAGGGAAAAAAATCTGCAACACAAGCATCTATATCAAGAAGTTAGTGAAAGAACTGCAAATTAAGCCAAAGAAAAGCAGAAGATACATGGAGGAAAGATAAAGATGAATGCAGAAAACATTGAAATAGAAAACAAACGTACAATAGAGAAAAACATCAAGGCAACAAAATAAATCTTCAAAAATATTAATAAAATTAATAAATGCTTAGCAAGACTAACAAAGAAAAAGGAAAATAAACACACATTACCAATATTAAGAACAATAAATGGGCTATCACTATAAATCCTATAGATAAGGCAATTTAGTAAGAGGCTATTATAAACAAAGTTGTGACTGCAAATTTGAAATTTAGATGAAATGGACAAATTCCATGAAAAACTTACCAAAACTGACATAAGAATTAGAAAATCTAAATAGTCCTATATTTGCCTACAAAATCGAATCTAATTGTGCCAGTGACCTCTCAGCTCCAACACTGCCCTCATTATTTTGTGATACTGGAATATTTCTCCTCTGCAGGCTGGCACGATGTTAACTTTTGTCAGTAGAGGGTGCCAGATGTTTGAAATGGGGAGCACACTTTCCTCCTGGTTTCAGTGTGCTCTTCCCTGTTGGTTCTGAAGTGCACATGACCAGCAAAAGGCAGACACCTGGAGGCATGTAACCGCTTGCTAGCCCTGGCCTACAGTTCCCTGCCCGTCAGCCTTCAGCCAGCCAGCATCCCAGTAGAAGGTTCCCTCTTCAACTTTCCTATGTGCCAGCCTTGGTCAGCTAGCACTCCAGCTAGAAACTTTCAGTCTACCATTCCTGACCCATGAGTCTGTGCCCTGCAGCCTCAGCCCATTAGCTGCGGACCCACTCTCCCCCAGAGAGACCCAGAAAATTTCTCCAGTATCAGTAGGCTACAGCCATGCCCCCCTCCTTCCACAATATTTGAATCCCAAACTGAGACGGGACATCCCACTTCCAAGTTTGTTCCTGCCTTGGATATTCTGCTTTAGCCCTAGAGTAACTCCAGAGTTCTGTTTATTCCATCAAAATAGCTAAAACACTGTAAATAGTTAATAATTCTTATATTAAACTCTTGTTGTTGAAATTATTGTGTGGTATCTGTCTCCTGTCCAGACCTTGACTAACACACAGTCAAAACAAACAAACAAACAAACAAACAAACCCTTCCCACAAAATAATGTCAGGGCCAGATGGTCTCACTGGTGACTTCTTCCAAAAATTGAAAGAAGAATAATACCATCTAACACAAACTCTTATAGAGAATAAAAATAAAGAATGCTTCCCAAGACATTACATGAGGCCATTATAATATTACTGCAATTTAACAAGCACTATACAAGAGAGAAAAATTCAAGGCAATATCTCTCATAAACATAGACACAGAACACCTAAATATAAACTTGGAAAATATAATCTACCAATATTTAAAAAGGATAATGCATTATGGAAAATATAATCTACCAATAGTCAAAAAGGATGATGCGTCATGACCGAGTTGGATTTATTCACAAAATTTACAATTGGTTTAACATTTTAAAAGCAATCAGCAGAATTCATATTATAAAAATAAAGGATAAAAAGTTCACATTCATTTCAACAAATTCAGCAGTTTAACACCAATTCAAGATATTAAAGAGTACGATTAGAATTATTAAGTGAATTTAGCAAGGTTGTTGTAAATATGTTCTGATATTCTAGTAACAAAATTACATTATTAAAATACCACTTAAATTAACATAGAAAATCAAATATTGGAACAAATTTGATAAAATACATACAAAGTTATACACACTATAAAATGTTACCAAAGAGATTCAAGAAGAATAAATAAATGGAAGAATGTACATGTTCATGACTTAGAAAACACTATTGTAAAAACATGGATTTTCATCCCAAAATTTATATTTAATTATATTTGATACTTGACTTATAGCTTCAATGCAATTACAATAAAAATTCCAGCAATTTTTATGGAAATTAAATTTATATAGGGTGCAAAAGATTCAGAGTAATAAAGACAATTTTGAAGAACAATGTTGAAGGAGTTAGCGGATATCAAGTTTTATTTGAAAACTGCAGTGATTAAAAGAGAGTAGTATTGGTGCAAAGATTGACAAAGAGATGAAAGGGACAGAACAGAAAGTCCAGAAACACATCCACATTTACACAGTCACATGATTAATGACAAAGGCCCTCTCCAATTCAGTGGGGAAGGGATTGTCTTTTCAATAAATGGTGCTGGGGTAATTGAATATCCACATGGGAATAAAATGACTCTTGATCCATGCCTCAAACCAACACAAAAATTAATTCCAGATGGATTATAGACCTAAACTGCAAATGGAAAAGCAACAAAGCTTTTAGAAAATAACACAAGAGAATAACTTCCCAACCTGGGGGTAAACAAAGTTTCCTTAAACTGGACACGAAGAGAAATACTAACCATACAGGAGATAATTGCTGCATTAGACTTTAGAAACATGAAAGCATTTGCTTATTAAAAGTACTATCAATAAAGTGCAAATAGGAGTATTCATTTATAATACTTATATTGGGGTGCCTGGGTGGCTCAGTCAGTTTAAGCGACTGACTCTTGGTTTCAGCTCAGGTCATGATTTCAAGTTTGTGGATTCAGGCCCACACTGGGCTCTGTGCTGTCGGCCCAGAGTCTGCTTGGGATTCTCTCTCATTCCTTCTCACTGCCCAATTCTCTCTCAATCCCTCTCTCTCTGTCTCTGCCCCTCCCCCACTTGCTCTTTCTTTCAAAATAAATTAAATAAATAAACTTAAAAAAAAATCACAATGGAGGGCACTGGGTGGCTCAGTTGGTTAAGTGCCCAACTTTGGCTCAGGTCATTATCTCACAGTTTATGAGTTCAAGCCCGGCTCAGGGCTCTCTGCTGTCAGCATGGAGCTAGCTTGATCCTCTGTCTCCCTCTCTCTCTGCCCCTCCCCCACTTACACTCACTGTCTCTCAAATAAATAAACATTTATTTTTTTTTTTTTCTAAATGAATTTATCTTTTTTTTTTTTAATTTTTTTTTCAACTTTTTTTATTTATTTTTGGGACAGAGAGAGACAGAGCATGAACAGGGGAGGGGCAGAGAGAGAGGGAGACACAGAATCGGAAACAGGCTCCAGGCTCCGAGCCATCAGCCCAGAGCCTGACGCGGGGCTCGAACTCACAGACCGCGAGATCGTGACCTGGCTGAAGTCGGACGCTTAACTGACTGCGCCACCCAGGCGCCCCTAAATAAACATTTAAAAATCACAATGAGATACCATAACATTGCCACCAGAATGACAAAAAGTTAAAAAATTAAAAAATAAACTGAAACAAACTGACAATACCCTGGATTGGCAAGGATGTGGATAGAGGAAGTGAAAGTCCCATTCACTATTGAGAGCAGTAGAGATCGGTACACCCAATTTGGAAAACCAGCAGTATCTACTAAGAATAAGAATAAGCATATTCTAGAACCTGGCAATTCCACTCCTAAGTAACCCAACAGAAATGTGTGCATATACACCAAGTCGTATAACAATATGTTCTAGCACTATTTCTTATAGCCTCAAACTGGAAGCTACACAAATTCTTTACTAAAACAGGAGAACAGATACAAAAATCAGGACATATTATTAAAATTTAATAGTATTCAGCAAAGCATAAAACAAATTGTGACAAGTAATAACTAATATGAATCTCGCATACGTCAAAATACATGAGAATCTTTTGTATTCTCAGAGTTGGCCATAGATTCCAGGTGAAATATCCAGGTATGGAAAAGAGAATTTAGTATCTTAATTTGAGATTTGCATCACCTATGGATTGTTGGTTTAGTAATTCCCTGGAAACACATTTTAACAACTGTGACATATTTATCAACATTACCAAAAATTCAACTTAAACAAATATTCAGTAATGTTGCCTAACCTCTAATCAATTAAAAAAAAAAAGCAGATGGGTATTCTCTTTGTAGATTTTTAATTTAATTTAATTTAATGTTTTTTGTTTCCTTTCTTTCTGTTCATTAGATATGGACTTGTAGTTTTTTGTTTTTTGGGGTTTTTTTGTAAATGCACACCACATAGCAAAATAGGAAGCTGCATATGAAGGCCAGCTAGCCCCCAGACAATTCACCACAGAGTAGAATTCAACAACGTCCAGGATTTCATTGTCAGAAAAGTTACTAATGCCTAGAGAGTGGATAAATGGCTCAGGGACATGATCACATTAATCAAGCTTGCAGAGTCCAGATAGAAGGATGGAGAAATAGATCAGATAAGATATTCATATACAATATAAAAGCACACTAACCCAACTCATGGAGAGATTTATTTATCACATAAGAGAAACATAATGTCAGTTTATAAATCAGATGTTTATTGTGAGCTTCCTGGTATCTTCTCAAGTTGTAATCAAAATAAATGGGAAACCAAGTGGTCAGAATACAAATGGATACAAATGGAAAGAGAATGAGAGGAATTAGGTGATTTTTTTAAAGAAGTTTCTCTTAGACTACGTGGTTTGCAGCACCATCCTCCCAAATATGTATACACTGGGCAAGGAAACCCCACTTTGGGGGAACCACTTCACCAAAACATCCTCTTCTCTGTGTCAGGCCATGGGTAACACTTGCTTCTGTGATGCTCTTTTTAAGTGTATCCATGATTGTCCCAATACTCCTTCAGTAAGCAGAATAATGGCTCCCACAGCCTAATCTCCAGAACGAATGGATAAATTATGTTACATGGCAAGTGGGAATTAAGGTTGCAGATGGAATTAAGTTGCTAATCAGCTGACCTTAATAAATTATCCTCGATCATCTGAATGGTCCAATGTGATCACCATGGCTCTTAAATGGGGCTAAAGAATCAGAATCAGAGTAATGGCATCTTGACAAAGACTTAACTGGCCATTGCTGGCTTGGAGATGGAAGAGAGCTAGTATCCAAGAGATATGGGTGACCTCCAAAAAATGGAAAAGGCAAGAAAACAGATTCTCCCCTAAACCCTCCTGATGGAATGCAACCTCACCAACATCTTGATTTTAAGCTCATGAGACCCATTTCAAATTTAAGGCCTCCATAACTATAAGACAGAACATTTGCCTTGTTTTAAGCCACTACATTGTGGTAATTTGTTGCAGCAGCAATAAGAAACTAATACAACCCCACATACCCTCTTTGACCCTTGCAACTTTTCTTTAAACATGTATGAAAATTTTATAACAGTTTATCTTTGCTAGCCTAGAATTCTTTCTCACTCCACAATTTGACTTTGTATTGCTTTTCCCAGATCCATTAGGTTTTGATTTTTTCTGGTTTCAGTCACAAAGGATTTTCATATTCCCTTATTGCTAACTTTGGAGGCAGGATCCCTGTACCAATGAGAGATACATTCTCTAGAGTTTATCAAAAGTGACTAGCTTTCAGAAGAGAAATTTTTAGGAAAAGAAATCTTAACTTGATGAATAAAGGACTCTGATCATCAAATTACAGTAGTTAAAACTACGCTGCAGACCCAAACTCATGGATGAAGAATATGACATCCTAACTATTCATTCCGAAAAAGACTGAAGTCTCTCTAATAGCAAATGTGGCTTTTCAGGATAATGATCCCAGTAAATGCTGTTTGGGGAGCAAGAAAGCAAAACAGAGAAGAAAATGAAGCCACTATAGGTCACCAATGTGGGGAGCTAGGGCTCAGTCCCACTGAGCCAGTATAGAACACAAACCTCAGAGTTATTCCATGTGAGGGGTGTGGGAGCTGGGGTATTTGTACTGTTGGTCATTGATTGACAGATGCTGGTGGAAGGCATCAATTCCCCAGCACTTCCAGTTTGCAGAGCAAGTGGGCAAAGTAGGCTTTGGAAGGCAGAGAAAGCCCTCAGGCAAAGAAACACAGGTGCTGACAGATGAAAGGGGACCACTGAAGTGATAAGGGATGCAGTAATGAGCGGGGTACTTACAGCATCTGCTAAAGCCCCTAAACTTAGAGGCTCTGTTGATACCAAGGAAAAATGAGTTATGGCCATCAAATAGATAACATTTCTTTTTTTTTTTTTTTAATTTTTTTTTCAACGTTTATTTATTTTGGGGACAGAGAGAGACAGAGCATGAACGGGGGAGGGGCAGAGAGAGAGGGAGACACAGAATCGGAAACAGGCTTCAGGCTCTGAGCCATCAGCCCAGAGCCCGACGCGGGGCTCGAACTCACGGACCGCGAGATCGTGACCTGGCTGAAGTCGGACGCTTAACCGACAGCGCCACCCAGGCGCCCCAAATAGATAACATTTCTAATAATGTTTTCTAGGATAATTTCATCAAATCCTAATCTTACAGAGTTGATATGTGAGAATCACCAAACATGGTACAAAACTTCTAAGTGTTAGCATTGCTTGTTTTAACTGATGTTGGCCAGAGGGATGGGCAAAATTGGCGAAGGGGAGTGGGAGACATAGGCTTCTAGTTATGGAATGAATACGTCATGGGAATAAAAGGTACAGCCTAGGGAATGCAGTCAATGATGTTGTGATAGTGCTGTGTGGTGACAGACAATAGCTATACATGTGGTGAGCACAGCATAACATATAGAGATGCTGAATCACTATGTTGTACACCTGAAACTAATGCAACATTGTATGTCAACTATACTCAAACAAAAATTAAAAACAAAACAAAACATTGCTTGTTTTTGTGTCTACCATTTGTTCCTTAGCCATTTATCCTTTTGTGAATTCAGCAAACATTGGCCTGAGGATCTCCAATGAGCTCTGAGCTATTTCTACATGCTGGGGGAACAAAACCAAATAGTATGTGGCCTGTGTCCACAAGGCCAGTCAGCAAATTACAGAACAGATGTTAAGAGCTCGGACAGACATCTACACAAATGCCGGGGCCACACAGACAGCATGAAATTGGGCAGGGGGAGTTTGAGAAGCCTTTCAGGAAGAGGAACTTCTTGAGGTGAGTTCTGAAAGACAATAAGGAATCAGCAAAATTTGTACAGGGAATAAAGCATTGCTGGTAGACAGAACAGCATGTGCAAAGAACCAGCGGCATCAGAATGTTAACTAGTTGTGCCCGTCTTTAGCAAAAGTAACATTCATGGCAAAAGAGAGAATGTGACCAGACCGAAAAGAGAAAACATTTGTGATAAGCCTTGTCTGTTCTAGATGCTACATGCCAAGACGACTTAGTTATAGCCAGGGCCCTTAAGGAATCCACTGCCCATAAGGAGATACATGCAGTAAAGAAATAGGACAGAAAAAGAAGCTGTAATAGTAGAAGGTACAAAGTGCCATTAGAGCATGACTTCAACATGATTCCTCAGGCTTTGACTGATCTTCACTCTCCCAGGTAGTAGTGAGTATGATTTATCATCTCTCACGGGGGGTTAGGTTTTCTCAGGACGCATAAGTTGAGAACAATATGGGGAGAGTGTACCTTTACTCTTCTTTACCTAGTTTTCACCCAGCCCAGTCAACAGCACTTACACACAACAGAGTACCTTTGTCCCAGTAGGGGGCCATTGCCAAGTGAATACAATGAGAATTTCAAGATTGCTAAATCCACACCAAAAATCTTTCATATTTATCTAAAAAGCATGTAATTATAAAGAAAACGCATACCTTGGGAATGAGTAATTGGATCATAAAATCCATCAAATGTCATTTTGTTCATTTTGCCCAAGTGTCTGTTTGAAATGATTCTAAGCAGTGTGACGTCAATATCTTTTGAATGCCAACAGTATGCAGGGATGCATAAGTTAGCCTCCAAGAGAATTAATGGCACATAAATATATCTCCATTAAATATGTTTCAAATTTACTTGTTATATACTCACTAAACGTATAGGCTTTTTAAAGTTACAACTTTGGCCATGTCTCTTTTGAAACCACAAGATTTTTCTTCTCTTTTGAAGATGGAGTGGAGTCCCACACCGGGTCTGTTGTATATGGTGATGATAGCAGGCAGCTCAAATTACCACAGCTACAACACCCAGAAGGGACCACAAAGGGACCGGCTTGTTCTAGGCTGCTACGAATTGGAGGCCTTGTTGTAAGTTCTGAGTATTTCTTTGGCAATTCTTTCATGCTGTGCTCTCTGTGGGTTGGTTCATCTGGAGTCGATGAAGGAAGAGCTATTTCAGGACCAGAGTCTGCAGTTCTACACAGTTTTTCACAGACACCTGGGTGTCCAGGCCCCACGGTGGGTGGTTTTCCTTCTCAACCTGGAGAGGGCTGCGTTTAATCCCTGTCACCACACTTTACCCTGTGGTCAGCCTTTCTCCACTTTTATTGTTAGGGAAACGTATTTTTCCACTTTTACTTGATAAAATTATAATCATCATTTCTGAAAAAAGATTCCAGAAAGTTGAATTTTTTTTAATAATTAAGCAACCGTAGGAAGAGAAAAAAAGAAACAACTGTCCCTAATTAAGCATCCAATTCTTTTCCGTCTTCACACAACACCCTGGTGAGGCAGGCATTGTGATTGGGTCTGAAGTCAGAAGCAGAGAACAATATTTAAAACCATTGATAGTGGACTAGATTGCATGAATTCAAATCCTGGTTTTGGTGCCTACTAGCTGTATGATGCTAGGCAAATAACAGCATGTTCGTGACCTCTTTCCTCATTTATGAAATGGAAAAAAAACAGTTGTCTCTATTCCCTGAGATTATTGTAAGGATTAAATAAATAAAATATTAAAAGCACTTAGAATAGAACTTGGCATTTCTTTTTTTTTAATATAATTTATGGTCAAATTGGTTAACATACAGTGTATACAGTGTGCTCTTGGTTTTGTAAGTAGATTCCTGTGATTCATTGCTTTCATACAACACCCACTGTTCATCTAGTACTTGGCATTTAGTACATGCTCAGACAAGGGTCATTGTAATTATGTCATTTTATATATGAGGAACCAGAATTCAGTCATCCTTAAAGTCGCAACAATGTAAAGAACAGTTGAGATTTGAACCCAGATCTAGACTGTTCACTCATTCATTAATTCAGTATGCTCTTTCTGTTGCCCAGGATTGGTTGTTATTGGAACACAATTCATCATTGGTCTCTTATATTTCAGCACATCTTACAAGTGGGTCACTAACTGTCTTTTGTTCTGAACTATCTCCTTGAGGACATCTATAAAGCAAATAACCATGGAAGATGGAGATAGTGTTTCCCTCTGGAACAAAGAGTAGACATGCCTTGGACTTCTCTTCTGTAACACACCTACTGCATCCATCTGGACCTATTGTCTTGTCCCTTGCAGGGCTTAGGGAACAGGGGAGCTGATGCAAATATGCTGACGCTCATGCTGTGTGCTGTCCCATGCTGCCTCTGACCCAGAATCCTCATCTCTTCTGTGAGTAACCATGAAACTCTGATAGGTTAATGTCTTAATCCATTCTGGCCACCATAACAAAGTACCACAGATTGGGTGGCTTATAAACAACAGAAATTGATTTGTCACAGTTCTGGAGGCTGTTAAGTTTAAGATCAAAATGCCAGCATGGTTACTTTCTGGCAAAGGCCCTCTTTCTGGTCCATAATTTGCACCTTCTCTCTATGTCCTCACCTCTAGAAGGAGTGAGGGATCTGTCTGGAGGCTCTTTTATTAAGACACTAATCCCATTCATGGGGACTTCACCCTCATAACCTAAGTACCTCCCAAAAGGCCCACCCCTCCTAATGCCATCATCTTTGGGGGCAGAATTTCAACATATGTATTTGGGGGTAACACTTTAAGGTCACACCAGCTACATTGTTAGCTTGCAAGTATGGTAAAATCTCAGATTCTCCTCAGCTCTTGGCAATACCGGTGATGATAATGGGATGCTGACAGATACCTGGCTTTGCTTTCTAGAAGAAGAAAAAGGGACATGCAGGGCATGTTTGAGAATGTGGAAAAAAATCCCTGAGATCTGGTAGAATGTTCTCTCCAAAGTAGTAGGCAAATTGGGAGTGATAAATGTTACTGAATGTTTAGAGGATGAACATAAAGACGTAGGATTGAGCAGGTACCCAAATGGTTCTTTGGTTTTTGAAGGGAGAGAGGAAGAAGAAATGTTACCACTACAGTAAATCGGCAAGCCTGCAGCCCCAGTCAAAAGGCAATATGCCTATGACAGCTGAAAAAAGAGTCCTGAAAGCTAAAATGAATGGTGTCAACAAAGAGTATATAAAGCTTTAGGTAGACTAAAATTTTAGAAGGTGGTTGGTTGAGTTGGGAGCAAGTAGCCACTAGAAAGGGAAACTGAATGCAACTTCTAGCTCATTGACCCTACATGGCCCCCATCCCTCCCTCTCTCTCTACCCTTACCACACTTGCTTTGATAATCCCATAATCCCATAATCCCAAGGGGCACCTCTGAGTGGAAGTTGCCTCCCTTTGCCAAAGGCTCCAGGAGGCAAAATGATCAGTCATAGAGACTCAAGGTCACTGTAGCTTCTCTTGCTTACCGTGAACCTTGCTCAAATCCCTTGCTCAAAGGAATCACTTTCTATTGGCTACTTCCTGGGCAATAATAAGGATAAAAATTTGGCCAGGGGGTGGGAAACAGTATATAAACCTATTTTTAAAATTCTGGATTCTAGTTGACCATTATTAGGCAAGAAGCTCTTTCCTTTCTTCTAACAGAAACCCCAGAGAGCTCAGTTGGTCCATTCTCTGGATGGCAACACAGCCAATAGGGGGCCTAGAGAATCAAACTTATGAATGGCGGGATGGAGGACGTTTTGCATCCACCTGAGTATACCAGGGAACTTTGAGAAAGAGAAGGAATATAACTGTACATCACTGTTGGATACACGTACCCAGGTCACTATTATGCCTGGTCCTATGGGAGAAGGGAGGAGCAAAATTCAATGGATGGGATTTGAGCAAGGTTCACAGTAAGCAAAAGAAGCTACAGTGATCTTGAGTGTCTATGACTGGTGATTTTGCCTACTGGAGCCTTTGGCAAAGGGAGACAGCTTCCACTCAGAGGTGCCTCTTGGGATTATAGTCTTGTCACCTCCCTGGCATGAGTAATGTGGACATCATTTTTAAAAAGCAGCTATTAGCTTGCTACAGGGCTCTTCTCCACACTGAACACCTGACCCATGGAGGCCTTATGACTCTCTTGATATTCTTTTGGTGTAGGTCAACCAGAACTCAACAACTAATAAGGTAGGATGAGTCCAACATGTCCCACTTATCAAAAGAGAATGAAGCCTGCCCGCTCCCCCCATCCCTGCCAGAAGCATCTTGTCTTTATATGAGAAAGTGGTAGCCATCCCTTGGGGAAATTTTATCCCTCATTCCACCACCTGAAGAAAAGCCATTGGATTATGAAGGCCCTTGGTTCACAGAGGCTTCCTTGATGGTGTCCACTGGGCCTGCTAGGGCTTTTCAACCTCCCTGCCAGCTGTACAGAGCTAGGGTCTGGTTGCTCTGCTCAGTGGGCAGAACTCAAAGTAATCCTCATATCTCCGGCCAATACTCCCTTTGATGAACCATATTATATTTTTCCTGTCTCTTGGGCTATTGCCAATAGCTTAGCTATTTGGTCTGCCATTTGGAAAACTACAGACTGGCAGATTAAAGACACTCCTCTTAGGGGCCATGAAATGTGGAAACATATCATGGCTGCTAATCAAACCATCTGGGTCACTCCTGTAGATGCCCACAGTAAGAGTCTGTGCTCTGATTAGACCGGCTGGAATCAAACTTTTGATTGGGTCTGTGATGTCCAGATTGCCACTGTTGCCTGGATCCATCATCTTCCACACATTGAAATGGCCAACACACTGAATACAACACATCCACCATCATGGACTGGGCACAAAGGAAAGCACTCTATGTTTCTGATGCATAAACTACCTCTACATACCAGACTTATACTTCCTGTCAAAGGTTGAATCATTTAGCATTATCATTTATCTGTGAGGAAGGACACATTGTAGCCCTTAAAGCTAATGTGTCATATTTTTGGCTTTCTAGACCAACTGCAGTCTGATGATGAACTTTTTATCATAAAAGCTACTCAATTATAAGCTAATGGTCAAGATATTCAACAGACCTTCCATGTTCACTATCATCCACAGGTAAATGGACTTGTTGAGACTTGGAAAGGCCTCCATCACCTCCTCCTGGTCCATATACTTTCATAACACAATTTGGTCACTGTATGTGGCTGTCCCCAGAAAGGAATCATTTTCTCTTGGCTATAATAAGGATGAAAATTTGGATAAAAATTTTTGGATAAAACTAAGTATATAAACTTATTTTTTAAATTCTAGATTCTACTTGACTATTATTAGGCAAGAAGCTCTTTCCTTTCTTCTAACAGAAACCCCAGACAGCCCAGTGTGTCCACTCTCTGGGTGGCATTACAACCGATAGGAGGCCTAGAGACTCAAACTTATTCTAGGTTAGCCACCAAGATTCTCCTGTTGGACTGACATGGTCATAGAGTATAAAGATGATGATCACGTGATTAAGTGCTATTCATTGAGTCCTCCTGGAGTGGTTCACATGTGCCAAGATGGGGGGACATGATAAGTCTCTAAGTTTTATTAAAATGCCTTTGTGCCTCTCACACTTGACCCCTCTGAATGGAAAGTCTGGGTGTGAGTAGGGGACGATCAAGAAAAAGGACATCGTAGCTCCTAGAAGGAGACACACCACTTTTATGGCTATGGAAGGAACTATATCTTGGCACTTGAGGACAGAATATCTCAGAATCTAGGAGAGACGGGAGAGTGATGAACACTAATGATATTTGTTCTCCATAAACTTCCCTGTACCCTTCTTCATGAAGGATAACACCTTGGTGCCACCTTTCCAAACTCATGCAAACACTAAATTTAACTGACTTCTAGGCTTGCCATCCTCCACCAATGGTTCTAACAAGTTTAGAAAAATGGCAAGGGGTGGCCCTGGGACCTACACCTCCCAGCAAACACCTGTCAACACTTCTGGGTGTTTTCCTCACCACTATTTCCAATCAGTAGCTATCAGTCATTTCATGGGGCTCCCATCTGATAGCATGGACAACAAGAACAGGCTGGGCTAATTGTGCTCAGGCCAGAAAAAAAGTAGTAGACTCATTTAAAATGAACTAGGAACTTTTAAGGTTTACCAGTCAGTTGGAAGACCAAGTTGGAAGTACTGTCAGCCTGTGCCCTCTAATTGATATGGGTCTCACCTGAGAGGGACAGGGGGCATCAAATATAAATAACACTTTCTATGCAGGGGGACCATGGACACTCCTGGAACTGTGCTTCTAGTGTGGAAGCCAGGTACTACTTTGCACCTCAGAGGTAGTCACAGGAGATTTCAAGTCTGATGTTTAAGGAAATATCATCAGCATATCACATAGCCCTCAGATGACTGTGGAGCTCCATCCAAAATGAAGCTACCTTTGGTTATTTGGGAGAACTTTCAGGAGGGATAACTGCCTTGTTATTTAAGCACACCCACTGGACAGCTTTCTGTATGATTGGAGTCATCAAATTAGAAAAGGGGGAAAATTCTCCATGGGTCTGTAATGTTTCTGCACCTATTGTGAATAATACACTAAATACCTTTCTTCTAGTCTATCTATAGACAGTGTCTCCCTCCAGAACAAAAGGCAGGTCAAAAATGTGTCTCTGACTTTAGCTGAAAAGATTAGTGATGCTATTTTGGATCTGGAAGAACTTGAAGTTAACTTCAACTCATTGACTAAGATTGTTACTGATAAGAGAATTGTCCTTGACCTTCTCCTTGTGGGCCAAGGCAGAGCCTGTGTTATTACCAATCTGTCCTCCCTGCCTGGATTAATTCTTCACCAAGAGGAAAGTTCAATTCAGAAACTTAAGGAGAAAATCGTCTGACTTTCCAAGTTAAATGCTGTAGGTTTATGAGATTTGTTCAGCAGGTTGGATCCAGGACACCACAGCCCTGGTTGAGGTCAATACTGCAGGCTGCCCTCATCTTGCTGCTTAGAGCTGTCTTGTTGATAGTGGACTTAATGCTGCATGGGACAAATTGATTGGAGTTGCCTCCAGCCTCCGTCAGATTAATCAGAACAGCCCAAGCGTTGACATACTCATAGAAAGTTCACCAGAAGCTAAGATGGTGTAAAAATGAGGGATGGATATTGTTAGAGAAAATTCTCCATAGGTCTCTAATATTTCAGCACCTCTTGTGAGCAATGCACTAAATGCCTTTCTCTGAGACTATTTTCCAGGGTGTTTGTAAAGTAAACAGCCTTGGAAGATAGAGATGGTGTCTCCCCACAGAACAAAAGGCAGATTTGCTTATAGTCTTAAAAAGATAAAGATAGTATCTTCCTCTGGAGGAAAGGGCAAGCATGTTTACTGTCCATTATAAAAGATTCCCTATACTCAAGAACCCTCTTCTGTAACATATCCCTCTGGGTCCATCCCCATTATCCCTATGGGACATGGGAGAAGGGGAAGAAATTTACTGATGCTTGTGCTACTTGATGTTCTGTGAGTAATAAAGTCCATTGTCTCTGACCCTGGAGTCTCATGGCTTCTGCCAGAATCCATCAAAGTATGACAAGATAAATTGTTAGCTTGCAAGCAGGTAAAATCTCAGACCTCTTTCAACCTTGACAGTCATGAAATGTATTTTGTATAAATATTCCCCTTTAAAAAAAGAAAAGGAAAAGAAAGATGAAAAGTTGGGGAATTCTGTAAAAACCTAAATATTTCTATGATATATCTACAAAGCTATTTTTAGTTTGTCAACACCTTTCACTTTTCTTATTCATTCATTCATTCACTTTTCAAATGTTTGTTGAACACTACTTGAAAGATGATATAACAAAATACAAAACAGACCAGATTCCTACTAGCCAGAGGCTTGCAGTCCAGTGGGGAAGACAGACATCAGTCATATAGTATTGGGATCATGGAATATATTGTGTGATAAGTGTTAGAAAAGAAAAGGGAAAAGTATTAAGGGAAAGAGTATCAGAAGGGAACTTTGTATAGATTGAAAGAGCCAGAGAAGAAATCACTGAGCAAAGGACAGTGAGCTGAGATGTGAAAGACACAAAGCAGCAAAGTAAGGTAAGTGACAGGGTGGGAAAAGCCAACAGCCTGCATGAAGACCCCAAGGAGAGAAGTTCTTGACACATCCCAGTGTGGCTAGAAAGAGAGGTTCAAGAAGTTAGGAATTTGGGCAGACATCAGATCAAGCATCACTTTGTTATCAATCATTTTAAGGCTGTGACTGTAGCCTAAGAACTACAAGAGCCATTAAAATGTAAGTCTCATAAGGGTCTTTGTCGTTTAATTCTCCCTGATAATCCTAACACCTGGAACAATGCTTGGTGCATAATAGGTGGTCAATAAATATTTGTTCAGTTAAGTGGAAGGAAAGACACAGTTTGCATTTTTGAAAAATCACTTTGGGGGCGCCTGGGTGGCGCAGTCGTTAAGCGTCCGACTTCAGCCAGGTCACGATCTCGCGGTCCGTGAGTTCGAGCCCCGCATCGGGATCTGGGCTGATGGCTCAGAGCCTGGAGCCTGTTTCCGATTCTGTGTCTCCCTCTCTCTCTGCCCCTCCCCCGTTCATGCTCTGTCTCTCGCTGTCCCAAAAATAAATAAACGTTGAAAAAAAAAATTTTTTTTTTTAAATTAAAAAAGAAAAATCACTTTGGCTTCTATGAAGAGAATAGATTGAAGAAGACAAAGCCAAAGCAGAAAGACAAGGTAGAGACTATTGCACAACCCAGTGAAAAATTCAGTAGCTTGGACTAGGGTGGTGGCAGGAGAGATGAAACATATGCCCCCCTGCTATCTCTCTCTCTCTCTCTCTCTCTCTCTCTCTCTCTCTCACACACACACACACACACACACACACACACACTTTTTCAAAAATCATTTTGTAGCCTTAAGGATGATTCAACCTGAAAGGTCATGAAAGGCCATCAAATCCAATGTGAAACAAATGAAGACAATATGTTAAGTGATGGTTGGAGTCTTTCGGGGTAGCAGGCATTTGTGTGTGTGGTTACTGATGCCGGCAAAGAGATTGAAAGAGAAAACTTGCTCACGAAGACAAAGAGAGTAATGGTAACTGAGAACACGTGCACTAAGACTCCTGGGCACAGCAAAATAAACCCCAGAACATTTCTTCTCCAAGACTGTATCAAACTTGATCCCCAGCCTGACTGCCCCTTGCTCCCTGCAGGGCGCAATAAGTTATTGCCTCATAAGCCGTTGTAGGGAGCCCTTTGCCTCCTATGAGGAAGATAGGAATTCAGAGTCTATGAGTGTGTGTGTGTGTGTGTGTGTGTGTGTGTGTGCATGCACATGTGCACACATTCGTGTACATGCTCAGGCCGGCCTCGCATCCAGGTAAGGAAGCACTCCTTCCATGGGCTTGGAAGGCAGAATGTTAAGTGAGTGTGGGGGCAGGGCGGAAGAGAGGGGCACTCCAGGTGAGAGAATAGGACAGTGCCTTTCCAGGTCACACGGTGTCTGTGAGCCTGGTGTCACATGCCGCGGTGTTGAGCATGGCAATTCCTAAAGCAGAAGTTGCGGAAGAACTGGCCAAGGTTATTCTGGTGCCATGGTGGTCTCCGTCTCCCAGCCCAGATGGCCAGGAATGCTACGAGGCAGAGAACTCAGCTCCCGGTGGAGAGCTGAGCACTTGGCACTGCTTAAATCATGACCACTCACGCCCACTTGGACAGGTTGGCCTCCCTGTCTGAAGGGCAGGGGGTAGGCGAGGGCCCCGGAGAGGGAGTTCTCATTGAGAGACAGTGGAACGGCTGTGCTAGTCCTTTCTTAGCCCTGCTAGGAATGCCCACAGCCCAGGAGGGGGCTGAGCAGGCATGAACACCTGCAAAAAGCAAACGGGGCAAGCATTTCAAGATCTGATGCTGATGGAAATCAGCCACCAAGTGGGCATTCATTTGAAGTGATTTTTATGAAACGAGGAAAGTGAAACTGTCTACAGTTATATTTAAGCAATAGTCAAAAAAGAGAACTAAGCTAGCATATATTATTCTTATGTTTCATGGGGTACACAGCATTTTGTACGTGGCTACTTCATTTCAAGGCTTTGGATGAAAAATAATTACTCTAGCTGCCACACCCCCTCCCAGCTCATCCACAGTGAATAGGGACTGGGGCTACCACTGTGCCCTTCAATTTGCCATTGAGTGAAAACAGTTTCACCATTTTTTACGATATTGGGCCAATATTCTGACTAGGATTCTGTTTCTAAGGGCCAGATGCTCTGCTTGACTTCTTCTCATCCAATCTTAAATACCTCCAATACCCAGGAAGCTTTAGCCAGTGTGGATAATGATGTGTGTCCCCAAAAGGGCAGCCTCTTGCTTTCCCCAGGATTTCCCTGGAAAGGTTCTCGGTGGTGCTACTCCTGGGATCCACTCCAGATCTTGGGCAGACTCTCATGCCCAGTTAATTGTCAGAGTCTCGGTGAGTAGAATATTACAGCCCTCACCATGTGGACATCCTTATTTCCCAGGTGTACATAGACTTTCAGACCTGTTTAGTAGCTTGTTATGACATCAAAACTGAAGGTACCCAGAGAACTTTGAGAAAGAAATGAACAGGTCCATTGGGTCAGCAGGTGCTTTCTTTTTGAGACCTACCCAGCTTAAACCTTTTTCTCTCCAGCCCTCTCACATCACACTGGATACCTGTCTGGTTGAGAGTCCTTTCCAACCAAGTGGTCTTGTCAACGTTTTAGATAAATGATATACACATAGGGAATCTGCTCTCTACTCATCCAAGCTAGAAGGTTATCAGGTTTGTGTAATGGTTCATTTTATGTGTCAATCCATAAGGTGCCCAGGTATTTGGTTATATGTTATTTCTGGGTATGTCTTATGTCCGCTCAGGGTGTTTCTGGAAGAGACTAATATTTGAATCAGCAGAATGATTCCCAATGTGGGTAGGCCTCATAGACTCCATTGAAGGCCTGAATAGAATAAAAATCTGAGTCCAGAGGAATTCTTTCTCTCTGCCTGGCTGTCTCTGAGTTGGGACACCAGTCTTCTCCTGTCTTTAGGCTTGAATTTGGACTTGGACTTATACTATCAGCTCTCCTGGGTCTGAAATTCTCAGCCTCTGTAGTCGTGAGAGCCGATTCCTTAAAATAAATCTGTTTATTGGATGGATGGATGGATGGATGGATGGATGGGTGGATAGATTAACTATTACACCTGCATCCTGGAAAACACCTTCCAAAGCTTCCTCGAGACAAGCAGTGCCAACCCAAATGCCTGTAAACAAACCCACATGAGCATAGCAACCAGAGAGAGGATCAAGCGTAGGGGTTCCACCCAAACTCTTCTCCCGTTGACTTCTGCTGTGTCATATTGAGAGCACCATTGCTGCCAGATTTTTCCATTTTTTAAGAAAAATTAAAAATCTGGATTTTCTTGTCAATGTTGGCAACTACCTCAAAATATTTCAAAACCCCACATGAACCAACCAGCCCAATCCATGGGCAGACCCAATGCCTGGCTGTCCTATGCAGTCTCTGCACTAGGCAGATGTGGGGACATCTTTCTGAATTGAAGGAAAGGGGATGCTTAGAAATATTTCCCCATTTCTAAAATTGGAGCCTACAACGGCTATAAGACAACTTTAATTCCTACACTGATTGTTTATCTCAGGCTTCTGTACAGAGCAACTCCCCCACATGTTGACATTATCCCACAAGCCCCCTGAGAATAGGAAAGAGAACAAGTATTATAATCTCAATTCCTATTTTTGTAATGGAGTTAAAGACTCCTCAGATGGAGTACCCCATGGAAAGGTGATAGAAAAACTTGCCCGGTTTCAACCGGATTCCAGACCTCATCCTCTCCCCCAAAATATGAACTTGACATTAATCATTCCTGATGCATGTGATTCCCCTATTCTTCCCCAACACACTGACATTTGGTTTAAAATTCTATAAATGCTGGGCAAGAAACAGACATAAATATTAATTTCAGGAACACCCCCATGGATAGTTTAAAACATATTTTTCCTATGAATTATTTGATCTTTTTTCACTTTGGCCATTACGCATTTCTTTTTAAACTAAGTGTTCCTCTTTAAAGATATCTTCGCTGTTCTTCAACCTCAAAAGAATTTCTTCTCCCATTAAGCTGTGCTTCCAGTGCCCCAAGGAGCCAAGCAAGGTATAAAGGAATACCCAGATGGCTCTGTAGATGTTTATTATAGGGCCCTCCATTGTATTCAAATTAATGACACCACATTAGCATGGGCTGCCCTTTGGTGCTCATTTGTTCCTGCACTCCAGGGGTTAAAGGAGCCGCCTGCTCTCCAGATGTTCAGTAGCTCTTATAAATGAAAGATTAGCGATTTTTTGCTGCCGCTGCTACTTCCTCTATTCCCTTTTAAAGCTGATATTTTCTTTAGGAACTTGCTTAGTGTCTGAGTCAGAAGAATCTCCTCCCTGAGGTATATCAATCAATAGCATGCACAAGAAGAAGGGCAAAATGTAGAGGAGGTAGACATGGTCTGTATTAATTTGTTGACTGCGACACCCTTCCAGTGACTGATGTATGCATCCTGTGGTTGTGCTCCACCCTTTGAAATGCGGATCCAATACATGTGACATTTTTCTCAACTAAAAATGAAAACAAAAACAAAAAACTCTCTCTCTCCCTCCTTCTCCTTTTTTGTGACAACATCTTTTGTTTGTGCTATGACGGGAATGTCAACTTCATTTTCAAATCTGGCCTGTCTTCCCTCTAAGCAAGAGACCTAAGTGTCTGAAATATGAGTGTATCTAACTCAAAGATACCACCAACAAGGTCTTCCCGGGAGAGAAATGAGAAAAGTACCCAACATGGATTCCAATAAATGAATGCCAGTTTAACATCTACCATGCTTGCCTTTTGTATCCAGAGACACTCCCAGGTTCCTGCTGTTCCAAGAGCTGTTCAAGCATTGAATAAGTAGCGTTCCAATGAGACGAAACCTTCTGCCTCGGCTGGTGTTTAACAAGCTGCTTTCTAGCTGCAACTCAGTCAGAATTTCTCCAACCTTAGCAGAATTACCACATTCCATGTCTTCTCTTAATATATCTCCAATGCTTCTTTCACCAAGTGGGTAAAAAGAGATAGACTAACCTGAACAGGAAAGGAAAGCCTGGTGGATACCCTTCATCTTGTTTCTGACAATGGGGAGGAAGTAACAGACAGGCTGATGGGGAGACACTGGCCCTGGGGGGGTGGGGGGGGTGGGAGGCATGTGTGATGGAATCAGAGCCTGGAATATTCAACAGGACCCTCCTCCAAGGTGGAAAGCGTGGAAGAAACCTGGAGATGGCAGTAACACCTCACGTCTTAATATAAACATAGACCCATCTCAAGGATGGGAGCCTTAGTTCACACACACATGAAGGAATGTTCTTGAAAGGAGACTACAGATAAAATATTTATAATACGCATGTAAGATCGACATCTTCAAGGGCACCAGCTAGGAACGAATTGCTATGGCCACTATAGGAAGGAAAATCTTTTTCCTTCTGCCCTCCTACTTTCAACATCTGGGACCTGAGAACCAAACTGATAAAAGACAGATTAACAAGAGGAGAAAATGGTTTAATTAGGTGAGACACAAGGAGGCAGCCAGTTAAGACTGTGATTTATATACCATCCTAGGCCAAACAAAGGACAAGGGGACTTCTGGTCTGGGCATGTAGTTATGGGCAGAGCGGGGCAGGGAGAGCAGGGGCCACAAAGAGATGTGTGATAAATAAAAACGGTCCATTAGGAGGATGTGAGTCTTTGGGTGGTAGGAGTTGTCTCCAAGGAGTAGCTCTCTGAGATATCTTTATAAATGGGACTTTATACATGTAAGTTTCCTTTGCAAATAGGGAAATTTATACTTTATTTTTTTAAGTTTATTTATTTTGAGAGAGAGAGAGAGAGAGAGAAAGTGTGTGTGTGTGTGTGTGTGTGTGTGTGTGTGTGTGTGTAAATGAGTGGGGGAGGAGCAGAGAGAGAGAGGGACAGAGGATCCAAAGCAGGCTCTGTGCTGACAGCAGCAAACCCAATGTGGGGCTTGAACTCACAAATTGTGAGATCATGACCTGAGCCATAGTTGGACTCTTAACCAAATGAGCTACTCAGGCATCCCTATACTTTATTTTTAGGTAGTTAAAGGGAGGTGAAGAGTTTTTCTCGAATATGCTGGTTTTTAATTGCCTTTAGCTCAAAATAATCCTCAGGCCATACTGGCATGTCATGGGTGGCACATTCCAGTACAATTTGCCCATATTGTCACTAGTGGGGTCATGATACTGCCCACAGAGGGCCTTCTGAGGGGAAGGTTTGTACTTTCCTCTGAGGCTCACTGCTGTCTGCCAGTGAGAGATGGCAGCTTCTTCAGGGCAGAAGTAGCTGGGAGGAAGACCAGGTCGGGGAGAGAAAGTGCTGGAGGAGCAGGAGTCCAGGAGAAAGGACACCAGACCATGGGAGAGAAAGGAGGAAACATCTGGAGTAGAGTGGAGAGCCTCAGCTTCTCCTTCACCTGAAGGGGCCAGCTTCATTACTGGAGGACCCTCTCACCAGCCCTCTCTGACACAGCTAGGGTTTGGCCCGTGTGCCTGGCTGGTGGGCATTCAGCTGATCTATCCAATGAAGTCAGTCTTGGAGGGCAAGCTGATGAAGAAGATTTAAAGGAAGCCAAGAGGAAGAGATGTGATGAAAGCCAGAGAAGAAGAAAGCAGTGAGTCGTCAAGGGTAGATCGAAAGGTGAAAAATAAAGCACCTCCTATAAAGATATGAGAAAGAAGATTGCCTTCAAGACTTCGACTGAACAACAACCCCTAAGAGATAAGAACAGAGATACACAAACTCAACTGAAAGAAACAGAATTGTGTCAAGCTAGCACAAGGGATAAATAAATGAATATAGCCACTGAAAGAGTGTATAAAGCAAAAAAGTGGTTGTTTGGCAAGAGAAATCTCGAAAGAGGTAATAATGAGCTGAGAAAGGAATCCAAGCATCTATAAGAGAACAAATCAGAACTCTGAGAACTAAGAGATAGAAACCTGAATCTGCCTGTTCCGGTAAGGAGAATGAATGATTGAGTCTTCAGCTGTGAAGTGTGAGAAGTCTGGCACTCCTTCAGGCCCCTAGCACCCCGATAACCTGCCTGCACTGGTGCATGAACCCTGGGGCTCCCAAAGGTTGTCATGGAGATGACACACGCTGGTTACCTGACTATAGGCATGGCCCCTAGTCTACCCAAGGTCTCTCCCTGCCTTCCAGGTAGAAAAGCACATGTTGATGTCCTGCTTCTCTTTTCAGTTCTTATTAGACTAGGGAGAGAATGATGGTCGGAACTCAATGGCATCTAATTTAAACCCTTTCACTAACTGCTAGGGAATGCTAGAGTATCTCAAAGCAGCAGGCAAGGCCTAGCGTTCACCTCTCCATTCGACAAGCAGTTAACACTGCTAGCGTCTGACAGGCGCATGTCCTTTCCAGCACTTCCAAACCACCACCACCACCACCCCCAGGGGTAGTGGGAATTTAACCTGATGCTTATCACTTGCTTCATTAGTAACCTGGTATAAATAATCAGAAAATGAGAATTTGTATTTTAGTTTTGCTTTGGTCCTAGAATCCTTACTGACTGTTCTTGCCAGCAGAACAGTCTCTGCTTCACTTGCAGGTTTTACAACCAAACCTGTTTGAGTATAGATGTGCCAGTGGATTGATTTCCTTCCTTTTTCTGGTGCAAAATAATAATGATAACAACAACAACAACAACAACAACAACAACAACAACAGATGGGGAAGGAGGGAGAAATGTGATGAAACATCCAGTTTAGCCTGGAGAAGCTCACTGTCTAAAGAGGCTTTGCCCTGTCAATGGTCCATACCTCAAGCAGATACTCCAGAAAAGAATGAATTTATTTCATTCAAGCGTCTAACACCTGCTTATATGGTTTTATCTGCCTACCAGACCCCTAATAGTCTCACTCCCGGGGTGCTGGTTCTGTTCCAGGAAGAAGTACCATAACTAAGAAATCAAGGGAAGCACCTCCCTTGATTTGTTCCCTCCACAAAGTTACTGAGGCCCTGCCCACAGAAGGACACCCAAAGTGTCAGGCGCAGAACTGCCCTCAGTGGGACACAGGGATTGTATGGACACAATTCAAATAACTAGTAATACAGGTTGCTGCTTTTATAAAGATAATACATTCCAATCCTAATACTAAGTACATTCCAAACAAATGGATTCTTACACATGATGAGGAGAATGAAACAGAGTTTATAAAGACAGAATAAGAAGGGTAGAGGAGATCCCTTGCATGTTGGGTAACAGCATGCACCATGCCTTCTCTGCCTTCCCCTTTCTCCCTCAGCTCCATGGGTAGGTCCTGTTGGCATAAAACAATTAGCACCCGACAGACCCTAGGCATAGCAATACAGCAATTACTTCAGGACAGGTATAGAACTTAAGTATATCCAATCAGAAAGTTGTCTGGGATTTATTTCCAGGGCTTTGACACTCACACCCCCAAAGTAAAAGCCAGAGAGAAAGAAGAAAAAAACTTACTTGAGTGTATACTCGCATACACTCTCTTCTCTTCCTACCCCTACCCCTCTCTCTTTATGGATAGGGAGATATGGAGCCACTCCAATGGCATTGGAAGTCAATTTGTGAGAGTATCTGGCCCTAAAATGAAGCAGATAGGGGTACCTGGTTGGCTCAGTCAGTTGAGTGTCTGCCTTCAGCTCAGGTTATGATCTCACAGTTCATAAGTTCCAGTCCTGCATCAGGCTCCCTGCTATCAGAACAGAGCCTGCTTCAGATCCTCTGTCCCCTTTTCTCTGCCCCTCTCCCTCCTCTCTCTCTCTCTCTCTCTCCCTCCCTCCCTCCCTCCTTCCCTCCCTCAAAAATAAATTTAAAAATAATAGTAAATAAAATAAAATAAAGTAAAATAAAATAAAATAAAATGAAGCAGATAATGTGGAGGGTGGAGCAGAAAGAAGAAAATATATGGGTCCTGGTTTATACTATTGGACCATTGGATACACACTGAAGGCACCCTGCTTATGGACTGTGCAAATACAGGAGCCAAAAAAGTCATTTAATGTTTACCCCACTAGAAATTGGGGTTTCTGTCCCTTGGAACCAAAAACATCCCTACTGATACTCAGGAGATAAGTCAGAAGACAGTATTTCAGCCTAATATGAGAGGAAAACACTTTCATACCTTCTAACATGAGCTCCATCTTTGGGGAGGAAGAGAGGCAGGGAGAAAGGAATGGAAAGTCATAAGAGCCATCCAGCCACCAGTGCCTCTCAAGCTTTCTTTCTTTTCGTGACACTGGCGAAGCAGTAGTGTGGTAATGAGGAGGGGGAGGAGGGAATGGGAGGGAGGACATGAGGAGAGGTGCCAACTGGATTGTGTCAGCATCATCTGTGGGCTGCCCTGGAGCTTTCCATATGGGCATACACTGATTACATGAAGCACTTTCTGGAACCGCATTCACTCTTCTGGGCCACATACTCAAAAGTGTAAATATTAGTGTACAAAACTGGGTTTAATGTGTTTTCACAAATAAATTTGAAGTGTGATTAGCTTTGTTATTTGTATAATCAGAAACTTCAAGCCTTTGTTCCCCAGAAATCTCTGTCTTGCACATGTCACGTGAGCACACTGGCCCATCTTAATATCTTCCCTGCCCAAGTGCAAAGAAACATGGAGGGGCAGTCGAAATCATTGGCCCTACTGGCCCAGACTTCCCATGATCAGGAAGAACAAACCTCAGTCCAAGCAAGTAAAAACTTGGTTTGCTTTATTTCTCTGCCTTTCTGTCGCTACAGTCAAATCTTTAAGCCAAGATGCCTTTCAAATACCCTCTAAGGGCTTCAACTTTGTTTTTCCCCTAGTAATTACAAGGGCACTGATTTCATACTCTGTCTCCAATAGACACTATGACATTATTTCCCCTTTATTATTATTGACACCTAAGTGAACCTATCTTCAAACAAATTGGTTTTCTTTTACAGCCCGGATGTGGGAAATCCATCTGTCACTTAGCACAAGCAGAGACTGGAGTGAAATAGGGTGGCTGCCCAAAGGCATAAAGAAATTTGTGAGAAAATTGGAAAGCAAAAAAGTTTTCGAGACAAAGTCAGTAAGCGCCATCTGCGTAGGCCAAGAGTCATCCCCCAAGATTGGGAGACGCTAAGAAAGACAGAGGGAAAAGGAGGGAGAGCAGGAGGAAAAGGGGAGAAATGCAGGCAATAGACAGAAAACGGAGAGGTGGAAAAATCACTTTTCCCCACACAATGGGCTGGTCAGCTGGGACAGAGATTCGAATAGCTGCGAGCCATCCCTTTCATGTTCTCAGTTAAGTCACCTCTGGACTAAAACATGAGATTTTTGCCCTTTGAGAGGAAATTCTGGCTTGCCCTTTTTTCTGCCACTAGACAGAAAGTATGTGAAACCATTATTGACACAGGAATTAAGTTATCATGATTTTGGAGAACTTTAAAATGGCCTAAGAGAATACTCAGTGCTGAAAGTCTTACTTTTGACTAATCCTCTCCATTTCCTTCCTTTATTGGCATTTTCTTGGCTTACCTAACCCTTCTTCCCTCCCCTTTTGTTTCTTCTATTCCCATCCTGAGCCTGGAGATCACCCTCTGAGCAGCCCTCACATCTTGCTCTGCTGAGGCCAACCATCCACACCAAGTGGTCCACGATGAGCCAGTGAAGGCGTGTGTGTGTGTGCACGCGTGGGCTCACACAAGCACCACACCACACACACACACACGCACACACACATTACCGTATACACACATACCCCACACATACCCCACACACATATGCCATCACATGCACACACGCCACATACATACACACACCACATACACACTGCCACATATACATACCCCACACACACCACCACATACACAAACACACTACCACATACACACATCCACCACAACACGTATACACCATCATGTAGACAAACACATAACACAGACACACACATACTACATTCACACACATACACACCACCACATACACACACCAGACACACACCACACATATACCACCACACGCATACAACCACATCCATACACACATATACCACATACACATACCATACATCATACACACCACACCACATGTGCATGTAACACACATACCACCAATGTACATACATACACACACCACGATATACCCATATGCCACACCCCACACATCACACCACATACGTACACACCCCACACATACATACCATATACACCATACCACTCACACACACCACACCACATACACACCACACTATACACACCGTGCGCACGCACACATACACACACTCGCTCCTCGCTTTTTCCTGCCTTCAACCCAAACCTGCTGCAGTTGACAGGGACAGAGATCTTTTGCCAAGTTCCGAGAAAGAGGGACAGGGAGCCCTTCTACCAAGTTGCCTTCAGCCCAGGGCCCATGCCTATGGATGCAGCAACAAGTGTGGCAGCTCCCCGTGTCTGTGGCCCAGGCCACGCACACAGGGTGCTCACCCTGCCTAGGCCATGTATTCCTCTTCCTCCCCTCACCCCAAGAAGGAGGTGCTTATTGTTAACCCTTTCCTCAGACTGAGAAAATTGTGACTCGAGATAGTTAAGGAATTTGCCCAAGGCCATAGAGCCAGTGAGTGGTGAGCTGGGATTGGAACCCAGGTCTGTGTATCTCCGGAGCGTAACTTTCCTTCTTAACTTCCAAATTTCCCTTGCCTTATACCCTGAGCAGGACCCTGGGACACCTAGGAAAGAGTCTCAGGGCAACAGCACCTTTCTGATAGAAACCACAAGATGGCGGACACCCCCATCTCGTTGAGTTGAATGAATTCCTTCAACTCACACCGGCCACCATGCCAGAGCCCGCGTTTCACATGCGCTCTTTGATCACACCCAAAGCCAGGTGCCAGCAGGGGCCCACCTGCATTCCACCCCATGGGAGGTCACACATTCAAGTCTTGGAACCACAAGCTCCCAGGCCCCAGTGAGCACAGCCACGGACTTGGCAGCATCGCCTGATTTCGTAAGTATGTTACCATAACTTAAGATCAGAGTTGTTTTCTTGCCCGGCCCTCTTCTCTATTAAGTAAGGTCAAAATAAAGTTATTGCTTCCAAAACTTAAAAAAAGTAAAGCAGCTAAATGTCAAGCAATTTAGGCATTTTTAAGTAACAGATTATTCTGCTTTCATCCTCTGGGAAGTCTTATAAAGAAGCAAAGTGCTTCTCTCTCCTGTCACTATTTTCTCACACTGTTCTCATGGTTATTATTATGGTTCACTCAACACTCAAATGGTAACATTTAAATTGATCAAGCATAAAAACAGACATAATTTCTGTCCCAAGAATCTCCCCCCACTGAAATCAGAGACAGCTGCCCAGACGGAGACGCCAGAAAGCCTGCGGTGAGAATCCAGCCCTTCCCTCTTTTGTGTATTGTCTGAAGAAGGAGCCAACTAGGGCTCACCTTTCAGTGCAGACAAAATGGTCTTCTTTATCTATAAAGGAGCCACTTAGATCAACCAGACTGGCCACAGGATGTCACTGTTACTCCATACACACAATAGCGAGTGTGCCTTTCTGTCAGGGGTTGGCTGTGGATGGGACCTGGGCTCCCCTTCACCTCACCTCTCACAGAATTGTTATCCCTTCAGGTGGCGCTCCGCAAGCCAACAGCACGCTCCCCATAAAAGCCGCTGCAAGCCTGCCCCATTGTCTCAATCTTCCTATTGTTCTGTATCAAAGGAGGAAAGGAAGAGAAAGAGAAGTGACGAGAAGAAAAGGACCAGCATGGTCTCTCACATCACTGGTTCTACAAGGGGTGGACTTTGAACATTTATGACCTTGGATAAAACCAATGTCCTTTTAATATATTTTATACTGTTATAAGGAAGGGTGAGAACATCTTTTTGCTTACTTTTATTTTCTCAAATTTCCGGAAAGGATATGGAATATTCAAGCAATTTTTAAACCGTCTTAACTTTTTGTAGGGAGGCTTTGTATTCTCCTGAAATGAGGCCAACGCTAGTGAAACATCCTCCCTTGACCCCCACAAACACTCCTCTACCCGCCACCCACTCCTCAGACGTCTCCCAGCTCCGTGAGCAAGCCACGGTCCAGAAAAGACTGAGCGCTCGGCAGCTGGTGAGCTAATGCCACTTCAACGTTGGCATAGCAAAACTCTTATCCGGGGACACGCCAACAGCCACTGTTAGACCAGGAGAATCACCCACCCCTGCTGCCCTCAGAGGGAGGGTTTGCTCTTCAGGTCTTGTCCGGCCCCTGGCATTTTCTACTGTTATCCTCGGCATACATTCCACACAGTGGAACCTTTTCCTAAAAGTAAGAAATAAAATCTTAGACTGACATAGTCAGTGGGAAGGAGTATTCTGGGTAGACAGGGAGATATTGATTACTGCAACATAAAAAATAATCACGAAATATAGGTGGTTTAAGTCATAGAGGGAAGGACTTTTGCCTTTAAAAAATGACTACTTCATAATGTAATCACCTGGAAGCAGCTTTGCATAGATGAAAGTCAGGGCAGTCAAAGCCTCTCTGCCATGTTGTCACCCCACTTTAGCCGTACCACAGCAGCAGAAAGGATTAAGGCAAGTAAAGGGGGCAGTTTCGTGCAGAGAAAGCATTTTAAGAAAAGAAACTTGATATTATTCCTGCATTTACAAGGTTCTGTGCAGTAGCTAGGAGCCAGAACTAATAAAAACAGTGGATGGAGACTGAATTTCCATACTGCATTAAATATATCAGTCTCAGGATAAGAGAGCCACTACTCTGACTGAAGTGTCTTGGATGTGGTAAGGAGTGGACCGGCATGAGACACAGGAAAAAATCAGTAGGCAGTGCACAGGAAGAATCTAGATGGGGACAACTGCCTTAGCTACATGTGCCTTAGGATTTTAACAACTCCCAATGGTGATGGTTTAGAATTAATGCCTGAATAAAATCTGCCTAAAAATTGAAGTTTGTTGCTCATTCATACAGTAAATATTTTCTGAGCACCCACTTTGTATTTGCTGCAAAGACCATGATGAACAGGGCAGCATATTCCCCGCCCTCAAGAAGTTAATGAGAAAGACCAGTAAGCACGCAGCAATAAATACAGTGTCACGGGGACTGTGTGTAACAAAGAATTTGGTGGGCCTTCATCCCTGATCCCTGGGAAGTAACCTGTGAACCCTTGGGATTTCCCAGTGATTGGAAGGTCTTTCATTCCTGGTGGGCCCCTCCCACTACACCTGATAGCTAACGCAGACAAACGACTCAGGATGGGGATCTCTCTTGCCAGAAAGATCAACCACATGATTAGAGGCTTGGGGCTTGAGCCATGTGATATTGGCCTGCCCCCTGGGGAGGGGTGGGGGCTGGAGATTGAGTTCAGCCACTGTGCCAGGGCTCAATCAAGCATGCCTATGTAATGAAGCTTCAATTAAAACTCTGACACTAACGCTTGGGCGGGCTTCCCTGGTTGTCAGTACTCTGTGTATTGTCACACATGGATGTGCCAGGAAGATAACACATCCCTGAGGATGATCTAGCCCTCCCTACCCTCCTGGACTTCTCTCTATGCATCTCTGCTTTTGGCTGGTTAAGGATAGTGCTTTCAGTGAGTTCTGCAAGACTTTCTAGTGAATTATTGAACCTGAGGGTGTCTCCGAGGACCCCTAAACTTGCAGCTGGCGTCAGAAATCTTGGGCAGACTTAGCATTCTAGAGACATGTACTCAACCTGAGAAGCCTGGCCTGACTCTGAGTAGGCTGCAACAAAGGAAATATAGGGTGCTGTAGGCACAGAAAAGAGGCTCACTGGATCCAGACTGGGTGGGGAGAGAGATGCCAGGGCATACGCCCCAGAAAAGTTATCCCTGGCACTTGAAGACCAGGTAAGCATTTAAGTTCAAGGTAAATCTTTAGAAAAGCAGGGTCAATTCCATAGAGGATGTATAGTTCTCAGCAAACCATTGTCCTTGTTTTTTGAAGGTCCCAGGTTACCGAAATACTCTGGTTTTACCTAGGAAGTGTCCCTGAGCTCAATGTGTCTAGCCAACAACTGAAACACAATTCCAGGCTTTCAGGGAAAACAGAGCCGACAAATGGCCAACGACACCTCAAAGTGGTGCCATCACAGAACAGGGTTTTGTTAGGATGAGCTGTTGGTTATAGCATAGATCAAGATGAAGAGTGGGGCTCGTCCAGTCCAATCGTGCAAGATTCCTTTGGTGGAAAAAAGATCTTATTAACCTCTCTTTGCGACACTGAGAGCTCATAAGATTTATTTAAAGTAACCTGTAAGTTAGTTCTCAATAGGGGCGGAGAGGCCATCAAAATATTGTTTAGCAATGATTATCCTCAATTACCCTTTTCTGAAGACTCTTATTTAGGATGCACTTCTTGAGTAAATGTGTATTATTTCTCCCTTCCATCCATGTCCATCAAAATATCCTCTCCTATAGAAACTGGTAAAAAACAAACAAACAAACAACAACAACAACAAAAAACTCAGGTGAAAATGGCTGAGGAGACCTAAATTGTTTACCCCCAATGGCATGCTTGAGCATTTATTTATCATTCTGTATTGAAATGATCTACTAATGTGTGAATTTCTCACCTTCATCCTACTCTACACAAGAACATGGACCATACTTGTACTCTTAGCCCTCAGCACAGTGACATGGCAGCTACTCAGTAAATATCTGTTCAATCAAGTGACGGTAAATAAGAACTTGAAACAGAAAAATAAACCCCTAATAATATAATTTCTGGTATCAGAACATAGCCCTGTTTTGAGTTAATTCCTAACACCCAAGTGCACCGTGCCCTGTGTTTTAAGTGGTTGGTTGTCTGTTCAATGTCCCCAATGCTCACATGAGAGGCTACTGCTGTGTCTCCTCCTCCTCCTCACCTCATTCATTTATTCAACAAATATGTATTGAGCACTCAGCTCTCATTGATGGGGAATACAGCTGGGAACAAAATCAATGAAATCCTTGCCCCAGTGGAGCTTACATTCCCATGGAGGAGACAGTATAAGCACCAGCATATAGAGAATATTAAACAGTGGCAATGCTAAGGACACGAAGCAGAGACAATAATGAAGCTGTGTTGGTGAGGGTGGTGGCAATTTTAGAAGAACCAGAGGGGCTCTCTCTGTTGTACAAAGACCTCTGGTAAGAGGTGGTGGTAAGTTACTCCAGGAAAAGAGTCCCACCCAAGGGACCTGGTAAGTGCACACATTCTGAGGTGAGAAGCTGCTCACATATTCAAGGAAAAGCGAAGGCACCAATGTGGCAGAGAGAGTACAAAAAGGCCATGAGAGCAGAGAGGAAATGGGCACAGCCCAGAGGACTGTGTCTGACTCCAGATGGCCACTGGAAGGTTTTGAGCAGTGTGCCATGGCCTGACAGATTTTAACAAGATGCTGCGGACCTCTGGGATAAGAATAGGTTGAAAGGCACAGAGGAAGGTAGGGAGACCTACAAGAAGCTATTGCCAAAGTCCAGGCAAGAGAGGAGGGCAGCTAGGACCAGGGTGGTAGCTGTGAAAGTGGGGACAAATGGTCAAAACCTGGCTAGGATTTGAAGGTAGAGAAAACAGGATTGGCTGACAGATCAGACATAGGATCTGCAAGATGTAGGATGTAAGCAAGGCAGGAGTCAAAGATGACTCCCAGGTTTGGCCCCGGCAACTGGAAAGATGCCACTTACTGAGATGGGAAAGGCCAAGAAAAGGACCGGGAGCAGAGCAGATGTAGGGGGAGAACAGTAGGAGCTCAATTTGGGAGATGCTGAACTTAGGACACCTGTTGGGCATCCAAGTGCTTTCTCCTGCTGATGATGAGGCTATATATAAAGTATGTATTATTAAATAAATATAATACATTCCCATGTATTAATATACCTAATGTGTATATTATGTGTATATAATGTATATATAATATATAATGAATATATTATGTATAATTGACATATATACCATTGAGATAAATGATAGATAGATGATACATAGACACGTATACAGACAGGCAGGCAGACAGACAAGGAGAGGTCCAAGCTGGAGATAGCAATTTTGGAATTATCAGCATAGAGAAGGGATGATTTCACCAAGGAAAGGAGAGTCCTATTTATCAAATGTCTAGAGTTGGCATTAATACCAACATGCATTCCATTAATCGTATCCTCTGCTAAACTCTTCTCTAACCTGTAAATCCACAGCAAAGCCCATTCTAACTCTTCCATGGCAGAAAGTGGTGAACTTGAGATGAAGGTGTGGGGGTGCCCCTTGGCATGTAGATGGTTTCTGGCATGTTTGGTGTATCAGGGCCTGGAGGAGCAAGTAATTTTCAAGGGAAATAACAACATGATTTGGGCTAAAATGTCCTAAAACTAAGGTGAGGTTCTGGGTCAAGAGCAGGGCTACAGGGATTAAACTGGGAATGACCAGATTATACCCCTTTCCCATGTCCTTTCCTTGTCTTTTCAGAGTGGAGGCAATGCTCCTGCTACCCTCTTACACTGTCCTCTAGGTGAATGACTGTTTCTCCACAGTCCACAGGGGATCATTCTTCTCAATAAAGCCAAATTAACAAATGCATAACTAAATGCAATTCAAAGTGAGTAACAATGGAACAAATTCACAAAACAAGAGGAAAATAATTTGTGAACGCATAAGTCCCAATTCGGGGTTCAAAAGGAAAAATCTAACATACCAGCTGCCCTCTGCCCAGGGTGTATAACAACAAATTAAAAGGGTTGAAGGTTTGCTTCTAAGCATGGCAGGAACAGAGCAGGCAGTTAGGCAAATGCTGCCATCAGTGTTCTGAAATGCCTTCAGGATGTTCTGGAAAGCAACACAGGCTTTCCCGACAAGGAGAGAGGGAAAAAGACAGTGGCTCATTCCAAGCGGATGCAAGGCTTCTTCCCTGCACAAAGATGGCATCACCACCCCACAGTACCTCCATATCATGGCGCCTTGACCTTGAAATCACAGAAGCTGAGATGAAGAAGGCAAAGCTGAGAGCAGCTCCCTCTCAACGTTGCAAAGCTGGAAGACTTCAAGTCCAAAATAAAGCCTGTATCTTCTGATCGCCAGTCCAGAACATTCTCTACACTAGAACAAATTGGTTCTGAACTTAAAAAAATAAAGCCCTTGTTTGGGTTTGAATCACTTGAAGTTGGAGTTCAAATAATCCCAATCCCATCTTCTCTGTATTTAGCAATGAGATTCTTCCCTAAAGGTTAGGAGTTTTAGGTGCCCCAGTAAAGAACTCGTCAAAGTTCTGAACCAAGGCAGGAAAGAAATGAAAACAGCACCTACACCAGGCACAGGGCTGAGTGCAGCAGTTGTGGTGTATATCTGTGGGTGAGTGAGCTTCCTACTGCTGACTCCCCAAACTGAACACACTTGCTCACGCAGTCACTGGGCAGCACAGGGACAGGGTCTGCCCTGTGAAATGGACAGAATGAAAAACAGACCAGAATTCATGCTTAGCTCAGGCAGCCTCACCCCCAGGGGTTAAATAGTCGGCTCTGGGCTAGCGAAGGCCCATTCTGCCTCCAAACCTCCCCTCCCCCACCCCTTATGAGATTAAAGCATCCCCTCCTCTTCTGGGGGGGGGGGGAGGGAAGTGAGAGCGGGTCAGGAGTGTCATTGCCAGCAAAGGCCCCTCCACGTGGTAGAAACATCCAAAGACTGGAAGCAACTTGGGAGAGAGTGGCCACCCCACTCCTTGGATTGTGCTCCGTGGAGAGCCACTGTTTCCCAACCCACAAGATACACACAGTCATTTCTCAAATGACAAATTACATGTGAAGCACCCGTCGTCGTGCCTGGAACATGGTGGGTGCTCCAAAGTGACAGTTATGATGACACAGCAGAGGGAGTAGAACAAAAGGGAGGGAAAGAAGAAGGGAAAGGCAGGGGAGAGGGTGGGGGCAAACCAAAGAGGTCGGGAACACACTAGCCAGAAAGCCTGGAAGTGTGAGAATAGAGCCTGTGCGGCTTGTGTGCCAAAGCAGGCGGTGTGGTTGGGACCCACATGGGACTGTGACGATGTGATACTATCGGGAACAATGTGCGTCTGTAATGTGCTGAAGCCGGAGTCACTAACTTAGTGCTGTGCTGAATGAAGTGGAAGAAATGTTATTAAATCTGTGACTCCATGAGGTAATAATATTCCCAGCGAGCCCACGCCTACAGAAATACACCCAGCAAGCAGGCTTTCCAGGAGCCCCCTCTAAGTTATAACAAGCTGCCTATCTCCTGCTGCCAGGATGCAGAGAAAAAATGAAAACCAGTTACCAACTACATTATAAACTTAGTGACCTGCTTCACCTTCCTTGGTTTAGTGACGAGCTTGGCTGCCTTTTGGGCACGAAGAAAGAAACATAAGGCAAGGATTAAGTTCCTTGGCTTTTGAAAGCATCAAGAGTCAAAAATGCTTTCAGCTGGCATTTCTCTCTGTTAGTCAGCTTTGATGGATTTATTTTCTTCGCCCTAGTTCATAGAAGTTACTGGGGCCAATTACCGCGAAGTGATCGCCAGGAAGTTTTTACGACGAACACTAGGTGGCGCTGTCTCCCAGGATGTTTCAGTCCTCCTTCCAGAAGTGCAAAGACATTTCATTAAAGTCCTCCTTAGAGCTTTCTAACTTGCAATGAGTGAGGAATTCAATGGTCAGAAAGGCACTCACTTACTTTCTCCAATCTGTGGGTCTCTGAGCCCCGAGAGAGCGGTAGAATCCTTTATACACTTCACACTCTCACAATTTTATTTCTCTCTGATGCAAGTGAAGCAATTAGAAAGTAGCACTATTCAGATATTCATAGTCAGCAATCGGCATTCTTATTCATTTTGGACTCATGCAATTTGATTCATTTTACAAGTCTTTTCTTACTGCAAATTACAGATTGCTTTCCAATTTATTTATTTTTTTTTTAATTCTATAACCGGATTCTCAATTGAGGACATTTCTAGTTCTGTTAAAAGACCAGGATCTCTTACATGGATTGGAGTCTAAAATCCTGACCAGGAGGTTGTGAGCCTTGCAACTCTGAAATAGGCCGAGTATCATTTCCCTCTGGGATTTATGAAGACAGCAGCAATGAAGGGGGTGGGGAAGGGGGCATGGCTCTCACCACGAAGAGACCACAGTGCCTCAACAAAGCTAGGCACTTTTGCTAAAGTCAAACAGAACCGAAAATACCGTTGGGCCCTAGGCCTCCTGATTCCTGATGCAATGCTTTCTTTTTCTTTATGATACTCCACTGCCTCCTTAAGCCCAAATATCTACATATGCCTGGATTGATACTACATGTTACATGATGTCTGAAAATCATTGCTGGGATATCTATAACGCTAAATAGAAACCCAGTGGCTTCCAAGCAGCATGTGTAGATGTAAGAGAAAAGCAATATTCTAACTTCTGGCAACACATCAAGTATCAAGAATATCACTTACCAGAGCTGACTTTATAAGAATGCCCCTGGGGGACCATCAAGCTGCCTCATTCCAAACATCTGCCATGGACCCTCCCAGGGCCCGGGAGCTGGGTGGCAGAGTCCCAGACTTTTCTCTTGGATCTTTTCTCTGAAGTGCCCCCAATCCTGTCTCCTCTCTCTCTCTCTTTCTCTCTCTCTCTCTCTCTCTCTCATGAGAGCGTTGCCTCCTGGAGCAGAGTTATCAGAGCATGGGCTTTTAATACCAGCTTCTGACCATGATATATTTAGGCGATGACTGGAGGAAGGAATCAGTCCTTAAGTTTAAAATCTGTATTTTCGTGATATTTACAGATCTTATGAATTTAACATGTAAACCTGAACTTGTGTTCGTCAGTTTGTATTTTCCCTGGTTTGTGTTTTCCCTGCTCTCTTGTCTCGGTTGCTGAAAGATTAATTAACCTGCTTCTCAAAGGAAGAGTCTACTTGCTTTCTAATTCTACTCTCTCCAATTTTATATAGAAACTGGAAGGTGGTATAGTCTTTATATTAAAAAGCTACCTGATCCCACCAATTTGGGATTTTCTGCCTTATGAGAAGTAAACTGCTCAGCCCCAATTACAGGTAAAATGTCTAGTATTTCTGGGAGGGGGTGGGAATCTCCTTTTTTTTTTTTTTTTTCCATTAACAAGTATGAAAGTCTTTATTAATACCACTAGGTACTAATTTTAAGTCAATTAAAATTGAATTTTGAGGGTTGCTAGAAGGGGAGAGAACAAGGAAATAGGCTATCTCATTTTTCAGGGAAATGAAATAAAATGAATATAATTCATTTACTTGTTCATTTATTTAGAGAATATGTATGGAACACTTATTTTATTATGTGTTGGAAAACTTAATATATTATGCTTATTATACATTAGGAACTTCTAGTCTTGGGTGGAGACAATAGTCAGCCAGACCCATTCAGTCCATAAACACTCTGTGAATAAGTGAATGAATGAACAAAAGAATGACATTTTATACCATTTCAATTCAATTTTCATTTATGTCATGTATATATTTGGCTACAAAATTCTTCTCCACCCTGGGTTCAAATGCTTTCTACCTGGCCCAAGTTCTTTTATTATAAATACAGCTTAATCCTCCACTAGTTATCTTGTCCCCTTGGTAGTAGTCTGGCCCTTGAAACCAAGGTCCCAAAAGTCATGAAATCAAATGTCTACGAGGGCAGGGTGTTCCTGGAGAAAGGAAATTGGGTTGGGTGAGGCCAGGAGTTTCTGTGCCTACTGAAGGGTCTGGGGCTCACTGTTGCCCAGAGGGAACAAAGCTGTGTTGTGAGATCTTCAAATTAAGAAATTTGTATTGCTACCTAAAATCTCTGATTTTTAAATTGTGACAAGAGATACTGTTAAAGCACTGCTTAGGTCAAATAAAATCTGTTTGTGGGCTGATCCAGGCTGTCAATCTGACACCTGTAATGGATACTTTTAGATTAAATGAACATTCTAACAAGAATAGTAAGCCCCGAATAATTCAGAAATACCTGGCTCAAGATAGCTTTCTTCAGAGCTAGAAGTTTTAAATCCCTGAGTGGAAACACTCGATAATTAAACACAGCCCTATCCTTTTGACACATCCTCTGAACATCACCTGACCTTCTAACAACTTTGTCCAAAAGTCTGAACTAGAAAGGGGTGAATGGCATGACAGAGAATGGTTACATATATTGTAGTCACGCTGCTTGTTTGCATATATATGATTTAGATAAAAAAAAACAAGTGATTTTGGATCTCTGGAAAAGACTTCTTAAAATGTAGATGAGAAAGGGATTTTTATTATCTTAGTAGAATGTAATACAATGGCCCAAGAAAATCAATACATTCCTTACCAAAACAAAGTTTGCAGAGGAATTTTTAGGTTAGTATTCTCCAATTTCTCTTATAAAAGCAAAGAAAAACTTGGCCAGCATTTTAGAACATCTTTTCATTCAACAAACATTTACAGGCCTCCCAAAATAACCTGGCATCCTGAGAAACAGACTTTATCACTCTCTGAAGGCTCTTCAGCACAGAGTCTGCCTTTCGATAAACCACACTCAACATATATTTATGGAATGCTACTCTCTAACAAATCTATTATAAAAACAGATTTGATCTTCTAGTGATACCGATATGAAGAGGGCAGGTGATTCGCTTTTATGGAAAACAAGCACAAAAGTGGATAAAATTGTCCTGAAAAAAAATTATTTCAGGATGTACAAACCTATCAAAGGCAGAAGATAAATTTAGAAACATTTACCTGAAACACAAAAACTAATAGAGTTTTGGGTAGGGGTGGGGGAGTCTGTGACCTCTTGCCTGCGGCTGTTCTTAGACCGCTCTCCCCCAGGTTAGTTGGCAAGAATTGTAGCCATAGCAAGCTGGGCTAGCTGCAATAAAAAAGCAACTTTGCTGCCAGAGAAGGCTGACTTGCCTTGGAGCAGAGGTGGAGGAGGGGGACAGTTAAATACCTATGACATTCACAGCTAAAAAGTGGCAGATTTGATTTGGGATAGATCATAACAACCTGCAGCTTTTCTAGACCAACGTTGTGTTTCCCAGTTGAGGGTGAGCAGCCAACCAGCCAGAAATTTAATGGGGAGTTGCTGGAATTCAGAGCATCATAAAAGAACTATGATGAGCTCTCTTCCTCACATCCCTGGCTGACTGCAAAATCACACATGTGTTGGGGAGGTCCTAAGGATCTGTGAGGATGTGAAAACCAAGGGAGACTTCAGAACTGGCCGTGACTTCGGATGTGCTCCGCAATCACACACAACTCAGTTGGCACAGGTGGAAGCTGAATAGATTCAAAGTGTTTGAACAAAACATGAGTCTTGATCATTGTTGGATCACTGAACTATACAGAGGGAGGAATGACCTCCCCTAGTGAGCCAGGCTAACACATAAAAATAGGAAAAACAAATCCATAGAGACATCAGCAGTTGCACGCTATGAGAAAAACAAATTCCACAGTGTAAGTTCAGGCAAGTTTTAATTAATTAATCTATAGAACACTCCAGAAAATATAACTGAATCTAGAGTCACTATAAGATCTGAATTAAAATGTCCAATATTCAACTAAGAATTATTAGATATGTAAAGAAACAAGAAAGTGTCACCTATAGACCAGGGTGGGAGGTGGGGGGAGACCAGTCATTAGAAACTGACTCTGAGTGAACCTAGATACTGGACTTAGCTGACAGGACTTCACACTGCCATTATAAATATGTTTAAAGAATTAAAATAAACTATGCTGAAATCGATAAAGAAAAATATGCTAAGAGTCAACTAATAAGGAGTCTCTATAAAGAAACAAAAATTACATAAAAGAACCAAATGAAAATTCCAAAAGATTCTACCTGAAATGAAAAGTTTACTAGATAGAATCAACGGCAGATCTGAGAAGGCAAAAGAAAGAAGAGAAAGCATAAAGATAGATCAGTAGAAAGTATTGAATCTAAAAAACAAAGAAGGAAAAAATTTGAAGAAAAATTAACAGATCCTCAGATTTGCCAGGTTAATGTCATGAATTCCAACATGTGTGTAATTGGAGTCCCAACAGAGGAAGAGAGAGAGGGAGAGGGACAAAAATATTCAAAGACACTGTAGTCTCTTAAACTTGACCAAAGAAAGAAAGAAAGAAAAAGAAAAAACACAAAACTTGAATTTAACAGATTCAACAAGTTCAACAGGCATCAAATAAAATAAGCATAAATAGGACCACATATAGATGCACTATTGTCAAATTGCTGAAAGCCAAAATAAAGAGAAAATCTTGAAAGTAGCCAAAGAAAATGATTCACTGGGTACAAAGCAATAATAATACAATTAGTAGCTGACTATGCATCAAAAACAATGGAAGCCAGAACGCAGTGGAATAACAAATTCAAAGCACTGACAGAAAAATGTGGCAAGGCACCCTATAGTCAAGAAAATTATTTTTCAAAAATAAAGTGAAATAGGGGCACCTGGGTGGCTCAGTCGATTTAAGCGTCTGACTTCGGCTCAGGTCATGATCTTGTGGTTCATGAGTTCAAGCCCTGTGTCAGGCTCTGTTCTGACAGCTCAGAGCCTGGAGCCTGCTTTGGATTCTGTGTCTCCCTCTCTCTCTGCCCCTCCCCTGCTCACGTTCTGTCTCTCTGTCTCTCAAAAAATGAATAAGCATTTTAAGAAATAATTTTTTAAAAAAATAAAAAAGTGAAATAAAGACACTTTCAGATAAATAAAAATGAAGACAAATCTTTGATAGCAGACATGTACTACAATAAGTTCTAAGGTCAGGCCTTCAAGCTGAAAAGAAATGACACCAGATGGTAACTGAGATCCATGGTTAGATACAATTATTTCTATATTATAATATGTCAATTATTTCTATATTTCTATATTATATATGTCAATAGCTCTAAGAAGGGACAAGGATGTGAAGCTGTACTAATACAAAGTTGCTACATTTTATTGGCATGAGGTTGTGATTAACTTAAGATTCCTAGAAAGATACAAATTAGTAAAAGGGACTCAAGAATAAATAGAAAATAATCTCAGCAGAGGTAGAAAAAAATTTTGATAAGACACAGCACATAAAGATAAACTTCTCACACAATCAGGAATAAAATGGAACTTTCTCAACCTGATAAAAAGCATCTACAAAAAGCTGACAAAAAATAATCATGCTTAATGGCAAAAGACTAAACGCTATCCCTCTAAGATCAGGAGCAAAGGCAAAGATGTCTGCTTGTACCATTTCTATTCAACACTGTGGAATAAGGCAAGAGAAATAAATAAAAGGCTTACGAATTGCAAAGGAAAAAGTAAAACTCTTTCTACACAGACAT